>NW_003852411.1:18172106-18173864 GCF_000181295.1 Otolemur garnettii
CCAGGAGTTGGAGGTTGCTGTGAGCTGTAATGCCACGGTACTCTACCCAGGGGGACAGCTTGAGGCTCTGTCTCAAAAAAAAAAAAAAAGAAAACCATCTGCTGAAGGTCTTTGGGCCCAGTCTGTCATCTGTCACCCCCACCCAAAGTTATAACAGGTTATAAGATGTGGAGGGAGAGAAAATATCCCTGTAGCCGCTCTCCTCCTGGGATCCGCAACCTTGAGGAATGTCTGCCTGTCCTGAGGCTGCTCCCTGGAATGCCACCAACACACACAAGAGCAGGCCAGGGAAGGCCTGGGGGAGAGGGTATCTTTGCATGAGCTTTTTGACTGTTGCCACCTGAGGCTGGGAGAGTGGACCCTACAGAGCTGGGCCAGAGCCTGGGCCACCTTGTTTGGATTCTTTCCCCGAGTCAGCTGTGCTTTCTTGTGCAGCCTGGAATCCCCTTTTCTTTCCTATCTCTACTGCCTTATAAATGTCCTATCCACCCTGCAGACACCAACTAAAATTGCCCACTCCTCAAAGCCTTCCTTAGATTCTATGTGGGGATTAATAGGTCCTTGGTCTTTGAACTTTGTCTTTGAATTTCCTTTGAGACACTTAATTTGTCGTGCCACATAGTACCTCTCCTGTACTCATCCAGTTCCCCCACAAAAAATAAATTCCTTGACTTTATTCCTAAGGTTCAAGTTTGAATCTCTTAGCCAGATAGCTGGCAAATCTTTTTACTATTCATTGGGCAGCACTATCTAAAAAAGAGAGAAGGTCTTGATGTACTTAGTAGGTACTCAACAAATATGAATTGAATTAAATTATCTGAATTATCTGTGACTGTACTCCAAAGAATGGCAGTTCATGGCTTCCTTAGCCTCAGTGGTGTCAACAAACCAGAGTCAATGAAGGAAGAAAAAAGCCAACAAAGGAAGTATCTCTCTCTGGGGAAAAAAAAAACAAAGAGGTCTTTTCAAGTAATAATACGGAGGTAGTAAGACATTGAGTACTACGCACAAACATAAGCTACTCACTTGACTTAACAGCCAGAGGTTTCCAAATGAATCAATTCAAGAACACCAAAGAGGAGCATAGCCAATCAGAGCTGTCCAGTAACCTGGGGGTAGGCTCACTTCCAACCAAGGATCCAACATGGCACCCCTGTGAGAACAAGGCTTAATGTCCATTCGAAACCAGCAATCTTTGGAATTCAAGTCTCAGCTGCTCTCATGCCTGTTTCTTGGTACTGACAGCCTCCTTAGAGAGTTAAAGGTAGCCAGTCACCAGCAGAGCTCTGCAGAATGTGCCTATTAGGGAATGCCCAAGAATACCTGATATTCCAGCATGCTGCCCAGGCTGAAAGAGTTCTCCAAACCCAGAATATTGAAATTCCAATTGGCAGATTATTCTCTTCTTATTTTCTCATAAACAACCTCAATGTTGTATGTGAACCTGGAAACTAACATGGTAGAAGGGAAGGAGCCCTTAATAGTTAGAGGTAGAATTGTCATATCATCATGGTTCCTTAGCTATGAGAGCTTACACAAGTCATTTAATTTCAGGGAGCCTCAGAGTTCCTCTTCTGTCAAAATGTTAATTCATTACTTCAGCAAATATTTCCCAAGGGCAAAATATGTCCCAGATATTGAGGATGCTGTGATGGAAGTAGATTCCTCCTAGAAAGGAAGAATGGGCTCGGCGCCTGTGGCTCAAGCGGCTAAGGCACCAGCCACATACACCTAAGGTGGCGGGTTCAAATCCCCAGC
>NW_003852411.1:18174044-18207963 GCF_000181295.1 Otolemur garnettii
AAAAAAAAAAAAAAAAAAAAGAAAGGAAGAATGATGTCTAAATTAACAATTATCCTGATGCAGAATATGGGTTGTGATGACAATATAGGTACAGTGAAGGGCACAGGGCAGGGGCTCAAATGAGTCAAGGAAGGTTTTCCCAGGGAAATGGTTTCCCCTGAAATTGTGGCTGAACAGAGGCTGGAGGCACAGTAGTGCAGATGGGGGTGGGGCTGGGAGAACAGAGGCTGGAGGCACAGTAGTGTAGATGGGGGTGGGGCTGTGGGTTCCAGATAGAGGAGCTTGTGGGAGTTCCCAAAGCAGGAGGAGAACCACATATCCCATAGAGTCTGAGCAATGGGAGGCTTTGTCAATTATGAAAGATGTTAGTTGTCATTGCCTGCTCCTTTTTGTTGTCGCTTTTGAGGAGTTAACGTAGTGCCAAGAATGTAGCACTGGGAAACTGGAACACACTGACCAGATTTACAATTTTGAACAAATCTGCAATAAATTCTTGCTCTTCAGATTACTCATCTGTGAAATAGGACAAGAAATCCCTCCTTTCTTCACATTACAGTGGGTTGAAGGAAGAAGTGTTTGCAAGAGTCTTTAAAAAATTGAAATGAGTTATAAGTGTAGGGTCTTGACAGGACTTTCCCTGATCATAAATAAACCCAACTCATTCAGGTGTCAGCTCGAAGATTGGAGAAGTGATTGCATCAGTGTTTTTACCTCCCAGCCCCTGTTCCCAAGGGATTGGGAGATAAATAACCATTTCTTTCTGATTGGTTTAGTGATATTTCATTTCAGTTCATAATCAGATTTTGTCTAAGGGAGAATGAGTGCTATTAATAAAAGTTTTGTTTTAATTGTAATGTCTGTGGTTACCCTGCCTGACTGGTAAGGGCAGATTGCCAATGAGCCGAGGGATGTGGACTCCCCAAAATTCTGGCAAGGCAAAATTTGACTGCAACTGTGCCCAGGTAAAAGAATGTGGCGGCTGAAACTGATGCTGTCAGGGCTCCTGTGCTTATAACTTTTGAGGCCTCCCTGAGACCTGTTGCAGCAAGCTTAAGTTAGGCTTCCAAAGCCCTCTGTAATCTCACCAACTTTGCCTGTACCACCTCATTTCCCTCTCCTCAGAAGCCTTCCTCACTGCCATCCCCATCCTGAACCCTACGTCCTGGCCTCTGCTCTAGCTTGCCCACCCTATGTAGCTCACCCAAGTCCCCCTTTTCCCCACCAGGACATCCGCCTCTCCGTGTGATACCGTGTAGCATGGGGGCCAGCACAGCCTCATCTCCTCCGTCTGAACCCTTGATCTCTTTTCCAGTAGTGCATTCATTTGGCACTCTCGCATACTTAGGTTAGCATTTAATTTTATTATTTGTGATAAAACCTTACAGGGCATTTTCAGTTTACAAAGAACACTCATATAGCAGATTATCATTTGACTCCCACAACCACCTGGATGGAGAGTGGAATCCATAGTATTAAGATTTTCCCATTTTAGAGACAAGAAGTCTAAGGCTTAGGAAGTTCCATGACTCGCAGTACCACTTGGCCAAGCAAAGCAGGACTTACAGTGTTGTAACTCCCACGAAGAAACTCTGAGACTAGGAACCAGTTTCATACACTTCTCCCTCCCCCCCCCAAACCCCCTGCTTAGCCCCATGTCAATCACATAGTTGATACTTAACTGACACTTCTTGAAATGAAATCCACATGCAACTACAGGGAAAATAATTCCAATGGCATGTTTTATTAGTACAAATAATTGTTATTAGCACTATTAGCTTATTCATGTATAAAGAACAGTATGCTTGCAACGTTATTTTTATTACAGCAACTCAGTAAACAACCTAAGGGAGACTCACACACATTTTATACAAGGCTTCCCCAGCCCCAGAGGTCAATCAGAGGGCAGCTACAAATGCAGGAGCAGTAGCCCTACTACTTCCTGGCCATGGATGGAATGTGCTTGTTAGAACTTGCTCAGCAGGGTGGACATGCCCGGCTAGCCCTTGGAAATCCGAGGTCACATGTCCACACAGAGGATCCTGGTTACCCTGCAGCGAGCCCACAGGTGGGCCTTGGCTCCCCCACACAGCCAGGTGAGAGGGCTGCCCTGGCGGGGACACTTAGCCATTCTGAGTCAGACTTGGGAAGACTTCCCATCATTGGAGCAAATTTCCCAAGAATTTCAGGCCACGTTGACTACTTGGCAGAACTGAGAAGTGATTTTTTTTGGTCCTACCCCTGCATCTGCCTGGAATAATACCAATCATGGCTATAAATATTTGTATAGTCCCTACCAGCCCAGGAGCACATTCACACGCGTTACCTGCTTTGGCCTGAGGCCCCTGGAAGGAAGGTGCTCATTTCCAGTTGTCCCTTTGCTCACTTGCGGAAGTACGGACATCTGATCAAACCTTCAGAATGGTACCCAGGGACTGAGAGGAGAGCACATCTCCCAGTGCTGCAACTAGTTTCCCTTTAAAGAGGCAACACATGCTATTGTTCTCTTGTATATTCTTCTAGTTTTCTGCCCATTTTGGAGATGAAGAGACGGGGGCTCCAAGCAACTGAGTGACTAGCCCAAAGACAGCACGGGTAAGTCGTACCTGCTTCTCATACCATGCCCTGTAAGCGGCCCCCACACTCAAATCACACGTTAGCCAAGACTTTGGTTCATAGGAAAACTTACAATCTGACAAACATGTAAAGCCAGATAAAAGTCAAAGCCAGAACAGGAGGGCTGGAGCCCCGCAGACTTTCCATCAGGGAGCATAACTGCCTAGCCCCGTTAGGCACTATAAGGATGTCCACTGCCTCCATTGGCTGCTCCAAGCCAGCTACCCTCCCAGGACCCCTTCCTGCCTCCCGACTGGCAGGGGCAGGGCCCAGCATTCTGACTCTTCTACCCTAACAGAGCTTCCCCACCCACTGTCCTATTCCTTCAAGACTCTGAGGCCTTGAGGGCTCATCCGATTAAAAAAAAAATGTATTCTGGATGGCTAAGGGGAGGTAAAGCCCACAGCCTGGTGGGCAGCCTGCAGTCAGCCCAGCCCTGAGGCTACACCAGGGAAAGTTTATCTCATCATCCCACCCACCTCCCAGTGGCTTTCCAGAATGTCTCCCATAAAGCCTTGAGGTCTCTAGGCATGGAATAGAGATGGTGAACCAGGGGGAATAACAGAGCAGGATCCATGCTGTGGGAGAGGGGCTGTCTAGGGGGGGAACTTCCTGCAATCCCCAGCTTAACCCGTTTCTTCCATCCATACGCTTAAATTATGTATTTGCAATGATTTGGGAAAGGCATTTCAAAGATGGAAACGGAGCTGTCTGGGCATCACTGAGAGGAATCAGACAAGAAGTAAAGCCAGGGTAGCTCAGGGACAGCATTTAATGTGCAAAAAGGCAACTCAAGCTGCATGTGGTGACCTAAGAAATGTCATGTGTATCAAAGGAGGTAGGTGCTGAAGCAGAAAAACAAAAAAGAGAGTACTCCTTACCTGGCGCTGGGTGGGTACTCAATAAATATTTTAGCTCACTCATATATGTCCTCTGCATTCATTAATTCATCATCTGTTATTTATCCAAACCGTTAAAAAAAAAAGAAATAACTCCATGCTATGTTAGGAATGCAGATCTAAATCCCTGCAAAGAAGCAGTGAAGTTCATCCTCAGGTAACATGAACTTCTCTGCACAGCCCACCCTCTGGGACCGAGGCTACAGCCCAAAGCCCAGCAAATATGCAATCTACCATGCTGAACATTCCACAGAGGTGAGTTATTACTGGAATGGGAGTATTTCTGCTCACTCTCTGTATGATTTTATCTTTGCATTTAAAGCTTTAATATTGCAGTAAGGTAGCTTTTGGCTTTTAATTGCCCTGAACTTTTGTTAACATGAAATGAAGGGAGGAAATGGGAAGGAAAATAGAAACGTATCTGTATTACTTGTGAGTTGCATAATTGTATATTCTTGCCACACCATTAGTTTTCAGCTATTCCAGCCTGTAAACCTCTCCCCCCTCACCACCGAGAAAAAGAAACAAGTTAGTCATTCTGTTATTGCGGCAAAGTTTGCAGAACGCTAAGTTCCCTTCTCTAGTATTAAAGAGGATTATGCAACTTTTAATTTGAGGTCTGTTTTTTAATTACACCTGTGTGGGAGATCCTGAATCACACAGTGTTTGGTTGTTCTCTTGTTTTTTCCAAAAACACCTTTTCCCTCCAAGAGGATATGACGTTTGAAGACTTAAGCATTATTCATTAGAGTCAGCCAGAACCAGAGCTTTCCCATTATTTCTGGACAGAAAAGACACACCGCCCCACCCTGCCACTCCTAACTCACAGATGACCTCAGATCCTCAGCTCTCATATTCCAAAAATAAAAATTTACCTAGACACTCTACCACACCCACAAAAATTGGCTCCAAAATCTTTTACCAAACAGTTTTGAAGAGTGAAAATGAGAGTTACATAAGCAAGGTATTCCACTGTAACCATGACTACGGGTTTTATTAGCCCTAATACCGGGATATGGTCAGATGGGCTATATATAGACGGCCGACAGAAGTGTGAGTGGTGTCAGTATTTGCTCATGAATTCTACACACTGGGGAACTGTAGCTCCTAGTGACTACAGTGCATAAAACAGCAGGAGAAGGGGAGGGGAGGGACAGGAGGGTGGAGGGCTGCCTCAGTAAGAGAAGTTCCGTGTTCTAATTTTAGCTTTAATTCAGCTTTTTAATATAATCCTCTAAAATCCCACTTCCTTGCATCAAGATTCCAGTTTTTCTTCTCATGCTCTTTCACATTTCCTGTTTGTTCTTCACAACAATCTTGAGACATATTCAGGATGGATAATAACCCCGTTTCTCAGAAAGCGTGACTGATTTTGCCCTGGGTCAAAACCATGATGGACAATTGCACTGGGACGAGGACTGGGTCCTCTGACTCCTAGCTTAATATTTTGGCCCACTGTAGCCCCCACCCCGTCCCATGCCAGCCTTTTGTATTGTACCCGGGGATATTTTGTTACATACCAATTCCTGGTGAAAACATCCCTCATCCTTATCATTCATTTGATTAATCAAGATCAGTCAGTCAAACTGATATTACAGCTGCTAAGGTAGGCTTCCCCTTCTGTCCTCACTTTTATTTTTCGAGCCCCCTGCATGGTTCTACCCTATATAGATTATAGCACAGCATATAGGTAACATAGTCCCTGCTTCTGATTCTGATTTAGAATCCAGGGGCTACAAACTTAAAATCCTTCCAGGAAAGAAGACTGGGTGGGGCAGGCAGGCTGGAGTTGGGGTAGAGACTTGGGGGAATGGAGAGTATAGACCCTTTAGAGCTCCAGCAGATTGTGGCTATGTGGGAAGTTAGTGTGGCCAAATCTTAGGACAAGCTGAAGATCGAGAATATATGATATTAGAAGAAGCAGAAAAATAATAAGAAATGAAAGTGCGCATGGGTGGGACTGCCAGTGAACACCACGCCTACTCACAGCAGTCACGCCTCTGGGCCCCCAACACCCACTGTCATCCATGATGCCCCCATCACACTTCTCTTCTGACATGTTTGCTTCTATTAAAATGCGAGCTCAGCTCGGCGCCTATAGCTCAACCGGCGCCAGCCACGTACACCTAAGGTGGCGGGTTCAAATCCCCAGCCCGGACCCGCCAAACAACAATGACGGCTGCAACCAAAAAATAGCCGGGCGTTGTGGCGGGCGCCTGTGGTCCCAGCTACTTGGGAGGCGGAGGCAGGAGACTCGCTTGAGCCCAGGAGTTGGAGGTTGCTGTGAGCTGTAATGCCACGGCACTCTACCCAGGGGGACAGCTTGAGGCTCTGTCTCAAAAAAAAAGCGAGCTCCTTTAGGTCACAGAAGACATCTTTATCAAGAGCATATCCATGGGATGAAGGGTACATGCCAAGCCTTCAAATGATGATAGATGAGTGATTGGGTGAACATCATCTGAGGCTGAAGTCCTCAGCCTCCTGAGAACGGTGGCCATAAAACAGAGTGGTTACAGCAGGCTCTTTGGACTCAGCTACAACTAGATTCAAACCTCTTTCCTTACTTTCATAGCTCCATGGTTTGGGAAAATTATTTAATCTCTGATATCCTGTTTCCTCATCTATCCCATCTATCATAAATAGGAGGTAAAACATCCTAGCCCTTGAGTTGTTGAATGAGATCCATCTGTAAAGCCTCAATTACGCACAGACTTGCACTTTGTAAGAACTCAAGAAATGGGGGCTTTTTGATTTAACCCCATTTCTGCAAAAGGGTGATAAGACATTTTGCTAAACCTCTGTGTTGAGACTTTGGCCTCGAAATATCTAAGTCAAAAGAGGCCAATCAAAGGAAAACAAATGAGCATTCTAGGTGAAATGAAGAGGAGAAAATTGATAGTCGTGGACAAAACAAGGCTCCCCTGAGAAACTAGATCTTGGAGGTCAGAAGGGCTGAAAGAGGAAGAGGCAGCTGGAAATGAATAGAAATCAAGTGAGAAAACAGGGGAGAGGAAAATGTGTCTGCCCTGATTCCCCGGGAGTTGGTTAACTCTGTCTTTATTTAATTCAATGAAAAAATGATCAAACTCTAATTAGGAAAAAATAATTATTGAATAAGTGGATGTTTTTAACTTTGACACAATATGAAGAGTATGATAATGAATAGAGTGCTTCACAGTTGTCAAGGAAGGTTTAAGGCACCGAGGGTACGAAGTACACTTAAGCTACAGGCTTCACGCACGTTATCTCATTTACTCTGCCCGGCAATGCGTTTTTTCCATTCATTCATTCATTCATTCATCCATTCAGCCAATATTTATAGCCTCCCACTGTCTACCAGGCCCTGTACCAGATACTGAGAGTAAAACGATGCAGCACAGTGGATAAAATGCCTCACCCTCTGAGAAAAATGCTCATGTTTCTGTTTACAGAAGAGGAAACTGAACTCAAGGCATTTGAGTGAATGTCCCACAGACTCCATACCATGTTGGTGGGGAAGGAGCCAAAATTGTTTTTTCTTTTTTACTTTTTTCTTTTTTTAGCAATCTGTGCTTTAAAGAGCCAAAATTGTTGATTACAAGTTTTCTGGTTTATGAGAAGAAAAGCCATAAACCCTTGATGATCTCAGGGAAGTAAATTGAGGGAGCTGACTTGCCAGCAGGTTGGAGATCCTGTATTCAATCACATTAGTACAGTTGGAATTTTCAGGGAATTGGAGAGATATAATGTCTCGTGGTTAATCCTAAAGTAAGATGAAAAGGACTCATTATTCTCAGTGCCTGGCATGGACCCTTTGGAGAGAGTGTAATGAGGAATGAGAAAAGAGAACAGGATAGAAAGAAGGAAAAGGGAAGGGTCAAAGAAAACAAAAGAACTAGCGATTCCAGGCCTTCCGTGATAGAAAACCAAAGAAAATCCAGATGAAACCCTTCTTAAATTCTTTTCATTGTTCTTAAATCATTCTGTAATTATTTTCCTGGCATCCTCCTTGAGAAGAGAGAGGGTGTCTTAATTTCCTAGCATGTCTTAATTAAAACTTGATTGATTGGAAGATTGACTCATTTGAACCCAAAGTGAAATGGCGCTTTTTAATTTTCTTTTCTGCTGAACCTGAAATAGTGCATATAGCGATTAGGAAAGGATCTTTTGTTATCAGAAAGTCCCAGCTACAATGAGCTCTTTGTAACTGAGCGAAGGGAAGGTAGGTAACTACTTAGGAGCTGATATCGCTCCACCACCACTCCCTCTATGGGATTTTCTTGATCATTATTTTTCCCTTCAGTGAGTTTCATGGCTGGAAGATCTGGCTGGACAGTGCACTAAATAGTTGGGGAATTGTCATCAAAGCCCAGGCAGAGATGTGGCTGATGGTCACTTTCTTGTGCCCTTCAGTGCTTCTTCCCTTTATCCCTAATGACCAGGATTGGCTGATTGACGATTAGTCGAGTTATCATTTTTTTCAAAACCTTTAAAGTAACTTCATTTATTCATTCAGGTGCATGCCAAACTCTGGACATCCTAATAGAACAAGGCAAGCAAGGGCCCTGCTCTCATGGAGGGTATATTCCAGCAGAGAAAGAAGGGCAATAAATATGTAGCCCAATATGACAAGAGCACCTTAAGTGAACATAAAGCTTCAGAGTAGAGAGAATCACCAAGGCCGTGTCCAGGCTGGCGGGGTAGAGGTTGACTGGGGGTTGGGCTACTTGATATGGTTGTACTCCGCTAGCAAGGGACTCTTGCTGAGGTAACATGAGGAAATTCCAGTGGAAATGTATTTGAGCATATCAGGAAATGCATCTGAGTGTTAGGATACAGTCATGCCAAGATCTGAGAACAAATGAATCAGGCAAAGGGATAAACCCAGTTCTCAGTGAGTAGATGGTCCTGACATAGGGGTGGCCAGGGCACAGTGAGTGAGAGAGAAAGGACAGGGGCTGGCACATATCAGAGCTGAGCAGATACACTGGCAGAAGGAGAAAAGGGAGGAATATGGAGGCCAGGTCAGAGAACGAGACAGGGGCCAGATGATGGCAGGACTTGTGGGCTGTGATAAGGAGATCAGAGTTCACACTTCATAGATGGGAAGTCACAGGGTATAGACAGGGCATGGGGGAGACGTTGCATTTTGGGTGAGGAGAACAGGCTAGAGCGAGGGAGCAGTTGAACCAGAGAGACTAGTGGGGAAGCTGCCACAGTTACCCAGGGGAGAGACAGCGGGGCCGAGCCGTGGAAAGGAGGGAAGCACATGGGTTTGGGATATGTTTTGGAAATGGAGCTGATTCGACCAGCTGGTGTGGAAGGGGTGGGGCAAGAAGGGTAGCAAGGATGCATGAGCGTTCTGCTCAGTCCACGTGTTAAAGGAAGTCATTTCTCCAGTATGTATTAGCACCTGTTGTGTGGTAGGCACAAAGCTGGATCTTTAGATTATGCAGAGGAATGAGAATCTGCCATTTAGGACCTTGAAGGGAGCGTGAGGAACAAGTCAACAAGTACAAGACAGTGTTTGAGATATAGTGTATATAACCCTTTGTACTTTTCTCTGTTCTTTTAATTTTCAAAGGAAATGAAGAGAAAATGAGATCAGTGCTATTGTGGGTAATTGTCTTTATGGTAGCTCAGAAGAGAAAGGAATCCATGTGGTGGAGGGAGAGGGGACCAACAGTCACAGCAGCATTCCCAGAGGAGGCGTGAAGGACAAGGAGTTCTCCTGGTGAACAGATGGAGGGAGGGCGATGAGAAGACATCCAGGCAGATGGAATAGCACAGCCATGGGAGAGAGCAGGAGTGTTTGGGGAACTTAAGGAAAGCAAGGCAGTGGGGGCCTGGAGAGGGTCTGGAAGAAGACAAGGCTGGGACTAAAGGCAGGACAGATTATTAGTGATGTGTCCTCCTTGCTAAAGAGTGGGCCTATCACATAAGTGATGAAGAGCCAGTCAAGGGTTTCACGGGGCTCGGTGATCACATTTGGATCTTAGAAAAATGGGCAGAAAGAAAAACTAGAGCCTTCTCAAGGGTTTGGTCACATTAAGTAACAATGGGAATGAAGAGGACGGCCCTCTGCGTTTAGGGACCCTTTCTCTGCCTTCTCACTCCTGCCCTCCATATCCACAGGGCCTGACCTCTCTCTCACTTAATCCTTGTTTTACCTCAATGCCCACGTGGTCCAGCTACACTGCCCTCCCTCTTTCCCAGTGTGCCCTGCTCCTTCCCACTTCAGAACCCGCACCAGTGCCACTCCTGCCACCTGGAAGGCTCTGCCCTTCATTCTGTGTACACCTGCACACTCACCGTCCCTCAGATCTCAGTTCAGACTCCTCTCTGCAGAGGCCACTCCAATTGTTTCCTGCACAGCACTACCAGCACTGCTGGTTCTGTTTCTTTGGGTACTTTCTGATTGTCTATCTTCTCCATGAAAAGTAAGTAGCTTTGGGCGGCGCCTGTGGCTCAAGCGGGTAGGGCGACAGCCCCATATGCTGAAGGTGGCGGGTTCAAACCCAGCCCTGGCCAAAAACTGCAAAAAAAAAAAAAAAAAGAAAAGAAAAGAAAGAAAAGTAGCTTTACCATGTCTGTCTTACTCATGATTAAGCCCACAGTGCCTGGGACAGGAGCTGGCACATACTGAGCTCAGCAGGTTGAGCAGAAGGAAAGAAAAGGAGGCAGGAGGAATAGGGAGGACACCGTGGTGTGAGGGTGAGAACAGAGGCTCCTGTCCCACTCCACCCAGTAATGGGGGCTCCTTGGGGAGAGGGGAAGAAGCTATATCTAAATCCTGATCATTCAGCTCCTGAGGGAGACCCATGAAATGGTTGCATTGAAAAAAAATGATGAATGAACAAATTTAGAATCTCCTTACTACAGGAAAACTAGACAAAGGAGAGAAGATGCCTTTTAAAGGAGATCTGCATGATCAAAGTCATGACTCCAGAACCATCCCACATTCGAAAAAGGCAAATATAATCATCATTAGCTGAGGAGTCAAGAGGTGTTTATTTTGGCCAGCCCATTCGTTTGGGGTCAGATAATCAGGACTCACTTTTATTGCCTAGTGAGGCTCTGAGGTGCTTACATCTACTGACTCATATAATTCTCACAATACCTGATTATTATATGCTCCATGTTACAAATGAAAAAACTGAGCCCTGGAGAGAAAGGTTGACTTGCCCAATGTGATACATCTAGTAAGTGTCATGGCCAGAATTTGGACCCAAGATACTTGGTCCCAAACCTCTCTGGGGCCAAAGCTGTGCTCTGTGTGGGTTAACTCCGTGCACATCGGTTATACTCAAATCGTGACCATGATTGCATGTACAATGGTTATGATCATTATCAACATTAGCTTTTTTGTCCCTCCTATGAGTCAGGATAGGCCAACTACTACAGCAAAAGAAAATCCCTGATCTCAGTGGCTTCATGCCACCACATTTTATCTCTAACTTGTTTCATTGTTCCCTGTGGCCAGCAGGGGCGGGCGCTCTGCTCCACACAGGCATTCAGGAACATCCTCCATGTCTGCCGTCCCAGGGCTCTCAAAGTCCTCCTGGGAATCCTTTGCCAAACAGCAAGCAGAGAGAGAACATGAGGGCCTCAGAGGATACTTCAGGAGCCACATTTCCTAGGCCAGAACTCAGTTACACGGCCTCACAGAGACATCAGGGGGCTGAGAAGTGTAATCCAGCTTGTGCCCGGGAAGAGAGAGTGTGGGGGGCAGCTCACAAAGAATGGCCTCAGTGCTTATTTTTAAGGACAGGTGTAGGGGGGACCTGGTGGAAGGGTGAACTGGGCACCAGAAGACGTTGTTTCTGGCCCTCACTCTGCCAGTCATCAGGTGAGCAATCTCCAATAAGGTGCGGCCTCTTCAGCTCCCAGATTCCTCATCAATAAAGTAAGGTAATCCAGCCAGATGGCCCATCTCAGCATTCTCCTAATCCAGAATGTCTGCATGATGAAGCATCATTTTATTCTTTTTAATAACTCTTAATCACTTCTATATTGATGTTGTGTTTGTGGTTTTGTTCAAAATTACAACCATAATTATACCATCAATTATGAGGGAAAATGCTATCTATTTTCCTTTAACACACAATATCTAGTTACACCTCATATATGCGTACTCTAGGGCAGTTGTTCTCAACCTTCCTAATGCCGTGGCCCTTTAATACAGTTCCTGTGGGTCACAACCCACACATTGAGAACCGCTGCTCTAGGGGGGAAAAAGAGCCTCCAACTTTGTATCAAGACCAGTGATTTGAAGCGATTAATTAAATTGGGGAAAATATGGAGACTTACTTCATAATGCCCAAAGCCAGCTTTAAGTAATAAATGTAATGTTTGCTGTGACCTGACAATTTTTTGTACAAAACAGTGCTTACATCTGTCAGAGAGCATCTGAGCATGCCAGGTTAGCAAGGTGAGAACCATGAGAAAATATAGCTCCCGAGCAACAGAGTTAATAACTACTGACTGAGTTTCCACTCCACGCCCTCGCAGTCAGAGCGCCTTGCTCTCTGAGGGGTGTGATATTATCCTAACCACAGGGATTTTGCCAGGCAGGGTGGTTTAAGAGCCAGGGCAAGGTTTTAGCAGGCAGGGTGGAGAGGCCCAGGGATGAATAAGATGTTTTAAATCCCTATGAGTGACAGTGGGGAGTCAGGTAGAGGCAGATGGGATTCCTGATTTGGAAAAAAAGAAGAGAAAACATGTATCTATACGTTCCTAACTTAGAGACCTCATAGGAGACTCGAGTTGAAAGAAGGATAAGAAGGCACACCCAGGAATGCCTCGTGTCCCTCTGTGTGGGCTTCTCCTGGCCACATGTTGTGGAGGACACGCGAGCCAGGCCACTGTCCTGAACAGCAGAGATCACCTCCTCTCTCTCCTTCCCTCTCTGGTCTGTTCTCTCTTTACGCAACACACATCTGTGACTTCCTCTCCTTACTTAAAACCCCCTGGTTGTCACAGCACACGCAGTCTCCCACATGGTCCCCGGCGCCCACTCCACCCCTACCTGCCACTGCTGCATTCAGCACACTGTCCTTTCACATCACTGTAGGGGACAGCGATGGGTCCGGTTGTTCACCTGATAAAAAGCACAGCAAACATGCTATTTCCCTGTGTTTTCAGGCTTTGGGGGACACTTCATAGTATATTCACAATTGAGCTTTGCACAGTAGAGTATCATAGCCGATGGGGTTTATCCGGGGCATGATTATTGCTAATTGAAAACAAGTGAACTGATGGCTTTAAACTTAGAGACACTGCGCCTGAAAAGGCACCTGGCAAGCATATTACTTGGAAATGCTTTAAACTAAGTTCGTCCTGTGTTTCACCCTGGCCACGTGTTTGCTGTATTTGTAATTCAGATCTTAGCTGAGTTATCCCCTGTCAGAACCTGACCTCCCTGGTGGGGGACTCCTCCCTGATGCCTCTTTCGTGGCATCACGGGTTCCTTGTTCATAGCACTTCATGTAATTATATAGTGACCCCTGTTTGTGTGGCTCTTTGATGAACGTTTGCTCCCCACACTAGACAGGAGCATGAAAAGTGCAGGGATCTGGTTTGCCTACTCTCACGCCCGGAGTAGCAGGTGCTTGATGAAAAGTCACTGTAGGATGACAGAGCAGACACCCATCCTGGTCGTCATCTCCTTTAGTCCCTTGCCCCTCTCCAGGCAGAACTGCTTGCTCCTTCTGCTGTGCTGCCCCCATCTCCCTTTACAAAGAACTTCGCCCCGCGACTTCTCCCAGTGGACAGCTGCTATTTCTGTTTCTCCTCCTTGCTAGACTGGGAAGTAGTCAGGGTCTGAATCCACAGGGCTGGGTGCATCATGGGTGTCCAGTGAGTGTTTCTGCATTGAATTGTGACCTCTCAGGAAAGCAGTTCTGGCCACACAGAGCAGTAAGTAGCACGGAAGGTGGCTCCCCCCACGCAGGCCGTTGTGCCGCTGTGGGTGGAGATGCACCTCTTCCCCACCTCTCCTGGCCCATGATTCTTTCCCTCATTGAACACAGGCTCCTGTGCTCATAAAGGAAGGTCATCTGCTCAACGTACTCATACAATAGTTTTGGAAGGTGACGATTGTCCAGAAACACGTGGGTTGTTACAAACATAAAATCCTGGGCCCACCTGAGACCTACTGAATCCTACTCTTTAGGAGTAATCCCCAGGAATCTGTGCCTAAGTGACTCTTCCTGGCCAGCAGCCCATCCTGCTGTCACTTGAGACCCTTGGGTAGAGGAGACAAAGCAAGGATGGTAATAATCACAACAGCAGGCAGAAAGCTCAATGCACAAGAGAAAAGGCCCGAGGGGAGGTCTTTGCCCCCAACTTTCAATTCTACATGTAAAAAAGCCCCACATACATACCCAGGGGTTGGAGGGTGCAAAAGAGGAATCACTTAAGGTTCTGATAGAGAACTGAACCCCACCTCATCCAACCTCCACAAGAAGGCCGACAATTTGTACCATTTAGAGCTCTCTCTGAAGTTGGTCTCAGGGATTTTAATTGAGTGCCATCGTGATCTTTATTGTTATCACTTCTAAAAGGTTTTTACTATCTATAGACATGTTTTAGAGCTTCGCATGCATTCTTTCATCTAATAAACAGGCCCAGTGAGAGGCTGATGCAAAGTAGAATGGCCCAGCCTCTTCTTGGAGAGCACAGAAGGAACACCAGACCCAGAGCCAGCCCTGGACACAAGCCCAGAGCAGCTTTTGGCTCTTGGAGTTGGATCAGCCCTCCCTGTGGAATGACCCACCCTGGACACTTCTAGAGGTCCCAAAACGTGGGAGGAAGGCTGGGGCCTGCAGATGGCTAGTTGCTCTCTGCTGGCCTCACCTATAAGCTCAGCAATCCTCTAGACACTGTCAGATTTTCCCAAGTGACCCTTTTCCAGCATCTAGAATTACAGCCACAAGCCTGCAGACCGGCCCTCAGCAGGGACATTACTTATGGGGCCCTTTTCATGTGAATGGAGCGGGAGTCTAGGTTCTTTAGCAGTAGAGGTTGGGCTTGGGGGGTGAGGGATAGGGAAGAAAAGCTCAAGGCCAAAATTAGTCCATTGTTATCTGGAGATACCTGCCCATTGTATCAATTAGGTTTGTATAGTATTTTACAGCATATAAAATGCATTAAATACATTGAGTCCCTTATCTTCACAGCAGCATTACAAAGGAAGCTTATTAGCTTTGTTTTGTAGCTGAGGTTCATTTGCTAGGATCATGCTGATTGACCCAGGGCTCAAACCCAGGTGTTAGGGCTCCAGATCACTGTTTCCCATCAACACCTCATATGTGGGCAGATAGAAACCTGTGGCAGAAAGAATGAATGAATGGCTCTCTCTCCCCAGCTAGATACTACAAAGGATACAGCAATAAATAATATTTGGTTTCAGGGAAATTGAAAGTAACTTTTCCTCTCTTCTCTCTCCACACACCCACCCCCGCAATCACAATCAAACAAATGAGGTTGTTGGCACCTATTGTTGGTTTTACAAGAATAGATGAATTACTTTTCAAACACTTTCAGCTATACATGAAAGCCAACAAAATGATAGGCTCTCCCAGAGTGCACATTCCTAGGGCCCCAAGTGTAGCTTCTTTTGCAAAACAGTCCATGGAAGCACTAACTTTTAATTCATACCACCAAGGAGATATTTGATTGTTTTCTGGAAATGCTAATAATGCAAAGCTCATAAATACTAATGAAACACTATAGATTAGCAGAGCTCAGCAAGTAACCTGGGGGGCCTAGAAAAGAATTCTTAGATTAAAAAATATAAAGAATACCTTTTAATCAAATTTTCCCCAGACTGTGTTCCCAAATGTTAATGAATACTCTCTTCGGCTGTGTGGAGAGCAGACTCAAATAAGTACCTTTAGGAATCCAGAAGTGAATTATTGACTTAGTCGTAGCTTGAAAAGAAATCTGTTTATTCAAAGGCTATTTTCAGTTCCATGGGATGGATAAGTTTAAGACAAAGGTTGGGAGGGGTAGGTGCTGGGATGCTGAGATCCACACATAATTCAAATGCATGCTTCTATTTCAGCCAACTAAGCAATTGAAGTTGGAATGTGCTTATTATATTTGGCTTTTATGACTTGATTCTTCAATAATAATAACTCCCCTGGAATGGAACAGGCTCCACAATGTCAGAAACTGTATCTCTGTCATTCATTACTGATTCTCCACACCTAACAGTGCATGGAACGTGTTAGGTGCTCCATGGATGTTTGATAAATGGGTAAAGAGCTTTCTTAGGACATTTCTCAGAGCTTTTCACATCGTGCTATCTTTTCCTGAAGGACAACCCTGATCACAACATTCTCCTGTTGTAAAGACCCCAGATAAAATCAAACCCTATGACAGCCTTTCTAGCTTCTCCTCCTATCCTCTCCACTCCCATCCCAAGCCCCAGGCCTATTGGAAGAGTCCCTGTTTTCTTGCCCATGTTCTAGTTTTTCCAGAATGTTCACCCTTTCTTTTCACTCATATCTCCCTGTACAAATCCTATTCATCTTCCAGGTCCTCCTTGAGTAGCTCCACCTTAAGTGACACCATGAGGGGGTGGGGCCAATGCCAGCAGACTGACACTGAGGCCAGCTGGGGCTTGATGGCCACATGGGCACTGGGAACATAGAACATTGACAGGGTGCGTTATTCCAGATCCTTCTCCAAGGACTCAACCTCCTTCCTCTGTCTCCCAGAAGGGTCCCTGATGCCCTTCTGCTCTCTCCATGGGGCCTGCACAACCCCCAGCACAGAAGAGTTTGTGAGTGACTGTGGTGGTGGTGTCCTCAAAGGTGAATCAAGAATGCTAAGTGTAAGATCAAATTGGAGAAAAGCACCCGACGTCTTCCCACAACACAGCAGAAATATCCCTCTAATAGGACACAAAATACCAGGTCACACCAGGCTGAGGTAAAAGCAAAGGTCACGGCAAAGGGAGAAGGAAAATGCAGCAGAGACAAGTGGTGTGAGAGGGGGCATCACGGACAGGGGTCTGGGCATGCCAAGGGTCGCTTTGCTCCACAGACAGCCTGGTGGCTTGGGGGCATGTGGGCAGATCCACACCCTGAGACGTTCCCAGGCCCCCAGAGGGGCTTGGGTAGAGCCTCCCGCGAGAGCATATGACTTCTCAGAATACTTTCCTTTGTGACACATTGAGTTTAAGTTCAAGCACCATATACATTCAATAAACCTGCATTTGGGCAGGACTTGGTTTTTATTTTATGTATCTTGGTGCATTTAGGAAGTATCTCACAATGGGATCTAAATCTCTGCAATCTTATCTGTAATAGCCTGGGATAACCATTTAAGTCAATCTAGGGAATAGTCAAGTATTATAAGATTCCCTAAGTTCTGGGCTGCTTGCCAAAAATGGGCTAATTCCGCACAGAGGTATCAGAGTGCGTGTAAACAGCTCGCCACATGGGGATCTAGAGCCAGACTGCCAGAGTGAGCAAGGCCAGCTCTGCCGCTCACTGTGTGACCTGTGTCTCCATCTCTTTGGTGATAAAATGGGGGAATAACAGTGCCTACTTCATAAAGTGGTAGTGAAGATTAAATAAGTGTAAAGCACCTATAACAGTGCCTGGCATACGAGACGTGCTTATTAATAATTATTATTGCCATCTTATAGCATGACTTCAGGCTGTGTGGGTCAAGTGGCACAGTAGTAGGTATCAACTGCTATCATTCGACAACTGTATAAATAATGTCATGAGGGTGTGTGGCCACAGGCCAGCAGACTGAGACTAAGGCCAGCTGGGCTTGATGAGCACCTGGGCACTGGGAACATAGGACATTAGTAAGATTATGTTATCTGGGAAGACTTCTCAGGACAACCCTTGGGTACCACGCATAACACACCCCCAGGAGAGCCCCGTGTGTATGCTCCAGGCCAGGGCAACAGAGTCAAGCTTGAGCCTACCCTGGATTCTGGGCCCAGGCCCCCCAGGGCCGCTTTCCATAAACACAGCACCATCTTGTTCCTCAGTTAAAAGGCAAAATGCTCCTGAAGGTGAGTAGAAAAGTGTCTAGTTAAATACAAATATAACAGAATATCATTATCATCCTTAGTTCCTCCTCTTGCCTGGCAGCCTTGGGAAAGTGCTGGACCTGCTGTCCAGAGGTAAAGGGTGTTCATGGCAGCTCTGTGTGGCCTCAGATATGTCACCTCACCACTCTGGACCCCAGAGTCTTCATCTTTAAGTGAGAGTGTTGGTCAGGATGATCTCTAAAGTCTCCACCCTGAAAAATCAATGACTCCTTGGTATTTGGGTTTAGGGTAATATATTGCCCGAGAGGTCTCTTAAATTTCTCTGAAACATTCCTGTCCTTGAATTCTTGTTCAGACACAAGCACCAGTAATTCTGGAACTGAAGAGAGCTTGTAAGACCTGATGATACTTGAGAGCTGAGTCCTACAATACACCTGGAGAAGTGGAGGGATGACAAAGGGCCACTCTGCACAAGCAACCAGCAGAATGGTCCTCTCTGTGCTCTGGACTGAGGCCGGGAGCTCAAAGGCAGCAGAGGCCCCCAGCCTGGCTTCCAAACACATCACTAAGCAGCCTGCAAGTCTCCTTCCCCACAGAGAAGAAAGGGAATAGGCAGGGACTTGGGTCAAGGGATGGAAAGCAGAGGCAAGGGCAGTGAGGGAGAGGCAGGTAGACAGCAGATCCAGTGAGGAGTCACCCCTGGTTCTCCCAGCCTCAGGAGGAGCGGACACCACAGGCACAGAAGTGGGAGGTAAAGAGGGGCACAGGCACAGAACAGGGAAGGGAGCATAAGGGACAGTGAGTGCCAGGAGTGAGCCAGGGTGAGGACTGAGCACTTTGCCTGGATAAGACCCACGTCTCCTAGCACAGGCAGTGAGATGTAGACATTCCATCTGTGCTTAAGCTGTAACAAGCACTGAAAAGGTTACTAGAAGGTCATGTACAAAACTGTCCTGTGGGGAGTGTGTGTTCAACACCAGTCCAGTGAGCTGCAGTGAAAAAAAGATTGAGAACTGCTGTTGTCCAGGGTCAGGGAAGCCAATCCTGACCAGAACACGGAGCAAACACACATTGATTCATTTATCCAGTAACCAATGAGTACCTCCTACATGCCAGACCTGAAACACTATTAATTTTTATATCCTAAGTCCAATATAATGTGTGTACATAGTAAGAATTCGCTGATGCTTATTGACCTAACATGTGTATTTATCTTGTTTATTGAGTCTCAATACAATTTTAGTGAACTCTGGAAATCTTCAATTCTTTCCTCTTTCCTAAGCCTAAAATCTATGATGCTATTAAAAATGTAGACCATTCCCACTGCATTTCTCTTGAATTGTCTCTTTTAATCTCTTCAGGTGCCATCGGTGGCATGCCTAAACCCAAAGCTGGAAGAGGAATAAATTACAAGCAGTCAAGCCTGCATCCTTTTGAGTCCAGAACTTGGAAGTGAACTGGAAGGGTTCTCTGGCCCCCATCCAGCCAAGCACCATGGAGAGAATCAGCTCCTTCTTGAACACTATTTGGGATACCATCTCGACCAAACACCAAGAGGGCATATTCAACACCATCTGCCTGGGGGTCATCCTGGGGCTGCCCATCTTGGTGATTATCACACTCCTCTTCATCTGCTGCCATTGCTGCTGGAGCCGACAGGGCAAGAGCGGCCAACAGCCAGAGAGAAACAAGAGGAAGAAGAAGAAGAAGGATGAAGAAGACCTCTGGATTTCTGCTCAGCCCAAGCTTCTCCAGATGGAAAAGAGGCCATCACTGCCTGTCTAGTTAGGCAGGAGGCAGAGGTGTCCCCTCTCTGGGGCTGTCTCTTCCAGTGACACACAGATGAAGAAACAGGAATCCCTGAAGTGACATACTCATGTGCCCAGAGTAACTACTCAACCGAGGAACAAATCTCAGACTCAGTGTCCCAGTTGAGGGCACTCCCAGGGAGCACATGGATGGACAGTTCTTGAGCACTGTCTTGGCAGCTATGTGTCCAGTAGCAGCTCTTCACTGCAGACCCAGGTGTGCCTTCAACTTATCTCTGGCAGAGACCATAAATTTAAAAGCACAAAGAGCATTTATCCAGGCATCTTCATGTACACACCACACACACACACAAAAATTCAGGCAACAAGTACATGGGCAGGTATATTCTGTTCATCAGATGGTCGTTGTGCAAGGAAGCATATCATCTACAGTTGCAAAAATATCTCATGGAAAGCCTGGCTGGATTCAAGCATATATATGTACAATTATGGAACCCAACAAGGCCCCATGCACTGTATGTTCCATACACCACTCAGGTTCCAGATGTGTGCTTTCCTATGTCTATCTCTATATAACCTCTTCCTGGAAATACTCATAATTGGACATTCCAGCAAGCTGGTACAGCCCCACCCCTGTGTATGTTGATACAGACACACCAAGTTCCTGTGCTTCTGGCCTCTCACTTGTTCTGAAGTATTTCAAGTGTGATGGATCAAAATTCATCAAAACCTCTTTTCTCATAACTCATGACAAAGTCCTCATTACCACTGATACGTGTTTAACGTGGTCTATAACTGCTCTTTGAGATGCTCTCCCCAGAACCAGTCACCACTGCGGACTTCTCCAAGCAAAAACCAATAGCTCTTGGTAGCAACTGCTAGAAAGCTATAGAAACCTATTCATTCATTCACTTTGGTGGACAGCAATGGTTTGCCTGTGCAGTGTCTGTTTTACAGATGGAAACGATTAGGAGATGCTACCCTGAGCTGGGTATGTCCTATGTAACCAAAGGTTTCCAGCAGGGAAGGGATTAAGACAATCACCGGTACAGTCTCACAGAAGGCATGCTGGAAACAATTTTATAAGGCTGTAATGGGTGTATGGTATGTTACAGGTGGGACACAGAAGTTTAAAGGAAAATAGGATGATGCTATAATGAGGTTTATTAATATTTATCTTGAAGCTCAGGCAAGTGCCTTGCACACAGTAGGTACTCATAACTATCTGTGGTTGCTGTTGGATATGTGATGACGTTAGGGTAAACTCATAATACCTCACCAATTCTCCCCAAGTGACCTTCTGTTCTAAATAAGCCCTCTAATTGCTGCAATGGGTGAAACTAGGTTGAATCCTGCCAGAGAACACGTGTAGGAGCAGTGGTCAAGGTGACACATGTGCCCTATGGAGGGTACTTGAAGATGTGTAAACAAGATCTGAGGTTGAGAAGAGCTTCTCCCCACTGGGCTGAGGTTGGGAGGCAGAGTTAACCCATTTGTAGGATGAACTAATTGGCATTTTGATTATATTGCAAGCATATTATAGAGATGGACAATTCTCAACTTGGGATCAGGTTGTGCTCTGAAAGTTTATTTGCAAATTTTCTGGGCAGTGCTCCTGAAATATTTTCCCAGGAAGCTGTTCTAAACAGTGGCAAAATCACTGTCTAATTAATAATGTAGCTCAACTACTATATTTGTAGTATTAAGAACCAAATTGTTATAAGATTGTGTTAATGGAAAGATGGGATCACCTGGTCCTCACCTGCCCTCCAGGTGTACTCCAACTCCCAGAAGGGCAGGCATCTAGTGGTGACTCTTGGGCCAGGGTTGTCTGACAAGTAACCCTGTGAACCATAATTCAGTCCTGCATCTATTTTAGAAAACCAGTCATATTCACCACAGGTGACCATGAACTGCCTGGGCCCTCAGGCCCCCACTCACAAGCCCCTGTGACCCCCTGATTTCTATTCCCTTGTCACATAAAGAGCTTGTCATGGAGCCTCTGGCTATCCCCTTTGCATCACATGAGGACTAGCCACCCCAGCATGTCCCCTGCTTCCCACCAGGATGAGCCCCCTTTCCTGTCTCCACCTCTCAGGCCCCCCCAAACTAGATGACATGGGGAGACACAGAGGCTGACAGTTGAGCAGGGGGTGTCACATATGTTGTAGGAGAGTGAATCAGCAGGATCAGGGACCACACAAGTAACATCGTTTCCATGACAACTGCTTGCCCCTTTGAATTAAGACAGCAATCAGCTGTCACTGTCACCACAAGGCCTTTGTCCAGGTACAGCACTCCTGCTGTCTCCTAACGAAGTAGACTTGCTCTAGCTCCAGGCACAACCACCCAGAGACCCACTTCTCTGTTGCTTAATTGCCTTGGACCCAGAAGACCCAAACCCTGAATGGGCTTACCTGTTCCCCAGCCCAGCCTCCCCGCCCACCTTTACTGGAGCACCTGGAACAGTGCCAGGCACATAGTAGGTCCTCAGATGTTTGTTGAATGAAAGGAGACTGAGGTCATTGCTGGTGCCACTCTCTTTCTCCCACTTTATTCTCGTCTTTCCATGTATTATGTTTCTCCTATTACCTCTTGTCCCTGTACCACTGCGGCCCCATCCCTTTATCTTTCTCCATTTTTACTCCTTCCCAGCTTCTGTCCCAGAACCACCACTAGCCACCAGTGGGACCTCAGGACGGGAGCCTACTTAACTGGGAAGGTTTTTCTTAAAGAAGAGGCTTCCTAGACCAGCACAGGGGGATGCCCTAGGCCTGGACTTCTGAACAGCTTTAGCCAGACTCAGTGGACCCTCAGAGGAGGTCCTGCCTCCATTGCTCAATGGATTCACATTTTTTATTTCATGGCGGGAGGGGGAGGGAAGATGTAGAGAAAAGGTGGTAACCTTTTCAAGACTATAAATGGCCCCAGCTGTATAGTATTTGTCAGTATTTCTTTTTTCTGTAAAATACAAATACACACATAAGAAAAACTTATTTAAATAAAATACTTTGAAAAATAAAAGTTATGTCTGGTCTCCTTACTTGCTGGAGTCAGACAGTTACTTTCTAAACATTAGGTACTACCCTGGCTCAGACATCACTCAGAAATGATGGATGCAGGCAATGGCCCGGCCTTCCCCAGTCACTTCCCTCTAGTGGGATCAAAAATTGGAGGGGTAGGAATGTGGCTATCTCACCCATATTTGCAAAACAGATAGTCTCAGGCCTTAGAGAACAGAGTCCCTCAGAGGTGCCAGATGTAGAAAAGATACACTGATGTTCCCTGGCAACACTTACAGAACTTTCCCTTCAATGAGGTCAAACAACATCTTCTTAAAGGAAAAGGGAGAAATAGCAAAAACTTAAGTAAAAATAGACCTCTGAGTTAAACCCAGAGTTGGGAAGAGGAGGGACGGAAACCTCCCTAGTAGCCACTCGGGATGGAGATGTATGTGTATTTATGTGCCTCCACGTGTGAATATATATCTCTTTTTCAAGTCGGCCAGAGCTCCACACTGGGTATGACATGACATAATTCAGATGCTCCTGACTCCTCTCTCAGTGATGCTAAGCTTGCCATTAAAGCAGGAACCATCTAGAACAATGCTGTTGGGTAGAGCCAGGAATGAAGGAAGTTGTCTGGAGCTGCCCTGGCAATATGGTACCATTAGGCATATGTGGCTACTTAAATTCATTAAAATTAAACAAAATTAAAAGTGCACTAGTTCAGTTATGCCAGCCTTGTTTTAAGTGCTCCATGGCCGCATGTGCCTAGTGGCTTCCATCCTGGACAGCAACCAGTAAGTTTATAAGTTTGTCAGGGAAGCAAACACATTGGTGGACACAGAGCCGACTGGCTCCCCCTGGGCCTGTTCTCCCCTATGGCAGGCGAGTTCTTGGGCTCCCTTCCGCAGGAATCACCACACATCATGACAACTAGAGAACAGAGAACCTTCATTCAGCTCCCTGTTCATCCCTCTAAGACATCCCACAACTTTCTAGTGTAGAGGAAGGACTGTTGCCCAGAAACTGTGGTGGGGCAGGGAGGGGAGAAACAGCTGCTGTACCGTCAGCCCCTCCCACCTGGCTCAGCCTTGACCTTGAGGTGTGAATATGGATCTGCACAATGCCATCATGCCATCAGCACTCTTAACCCACCAGAGCACTCGGCCCCTTATTTCTTGACCTTAGCACTGTTCCCAACTTTAAAATCACAGGATTACAAGACTAAAAAAAGAATCCCTCCAACCAGGTTTCTCTATCACAGGCTCAGAGGGAGGTTTTTAAATACTCAGGTGGGCAACACCGCACAGTATACTTCATTCAGCAATGGCCATGCACGTGTACATCTAGGCTCCTTTGGAAGTTACTTATTCCATTCACATTTTTGACTGTTTACTATGTGCCAGGCACACTAGGTGACAGAGAAACTAAGTTGTCCTGGAGGGGCTCAGAGCCTGGTTGGGAAACCAGACAAGCAAATAGACCATTACAATACGGTATGGTCATTGCTTCCTCAGAGGGAAGCGGAGCTCAGGACAGGCTGAGAGAGATCACTCAGAAGCTGTATAGAGACTTACATGGGAAGAAATTAAGAAAGAAGGATACCATTTGCATGTTCTACAAGGTGGAAAAGCATTCTGGAGCAGTGATGCAGGGTGCAGCCTGATGGGGACCACTCAGAAACCATCCGAGCTCTCTGGAGGCTGTAAGTGCAGTGGGCTGGGACTCAGGACTAGGGCTGTCCTGATCCTGATGTTAACTCCAGCTCCCACTAGTTATGTAATTTAGGCCCATGACTTAACCTGTCTGTAAAGAGTTACCTGTACAGCTAATAAAAGTACCTACTTCATAGGAAGGGGAGGATTAAATGAGATAATGCATATAAAGCCTGGCTTATAAGTGCTCCATAAATGGTAGTTCTTATTAAAAGTAGAAGGAAAATCACGAGAGAGTTGTGTCCTGGGAATTGAAAGAGAAGAAATTTTCAAGAAGAAAACAAGTCTCTCGAGTCAAATGATGCAGACAGGTCACATGAGATAGAGATGGAAAATAATTGGCATTTTCTATTTCCCTTGGTGTATTATGTTCCCTAATTTCACCACATACTGCACTAACCTGCAGGATTACTGATATTCCATGAATTAAGGTCTCCAAATTTGCAGTATGCAACAGGCAAGGTTGCTTAATTATCTGCCTTCCCTCCCCCGGCAACCAAGCCACCCTGGCATGACACTGCCACCTGGTGGCTAAGTCAGGAGAGAGTCTGAAGCAACGTCTTTTCCACCTCACAGGTGTTTCCCTTAGAACATCAATCCAGCTAGTCCACGTGTTCTCAGAATAAATACAGTACGTAAAAGAGGCACTGGGTTTTATGTGACATTCACAACTCTGTCAGGGTCTGGAATGCCATACTTACTTGACACATGGGGGATTTCTAACATAATTTTGTTGAAATGTTCTTCACTTACCATCACTGCCTATGGTGGATCTTCCCCTAACCACAGGTCTTCCCCATCACAGTAAGATCACACCCTATTGTAATTGTGTGTTTCTTGCACTTCCAGCACTCCACCCCCATTAGAATTAAGCTTTATGAAGCTAGAATTATAACCGTATTATTCACTGTATGTCTTCTAATATCTACCATGGAGCCTGGCACATACTATATGCTAAATAAATGTGTCAAATGGAAAAAAATTAACCACCAGGGCATTTCTTTAAAAGGCAGATTCCCAGTCCTTCCCTGCCCTTCTGGCTGATTTTTAAATCTGGGGTAATGCCAGGCAAACTCCTCTACTATGAAGCATTCTAGGCACGCAGGTGGTCCCAGATCCACATCTTGAGAAATATCATCTACATGTTCAAAACAACCAAAGATATTGTATAGTCACGTAAGTTTTCAAAACACTGTATACTATCGATACCTTCCCCATTTTACCCCCCTTGAGACCTTCAATGCATGTGTTACATGAAAGGTTCCAACAGGTACTAAAATAAAAAAAATTTACCTAACTCCACGTAGCTTAGAGTTTTCACAAACTTATTTGACCATTAAACCTCTTTTTCTCTTAACACATCGGGAGGAAAGGGAACACCGTTTAGGAAATGTTGCAGTGGAGGGCGAGGGCACAGGCCATGCATCACCTGCTCCTGTCTTCCGCTGCCTACACGGCCTATGGCTCAATCAATACCATCTCCAGGGAAACCCTTTCTGAAATGCACACCGATCCTCCTTGACCTTTACTAACCTTTCTTTCTCACTCTTCCCTTTCTTTTCCTTCCATTTGTGACCCGTAATAATCATGTCAGTGGCCATTCATAGCAAATAAATCTTTGGGCTGGCTAGAGATAAACCTCTATCAAGGAAAAAGAAAGAAAATGAAAACGTTTCGAATGAAATTGTGAAGACTAGAGATCCACTCCTGTTATCTTAGCATTCCAGAATCCCTCATAATACGTAAAGAGCACTTTCATTATCTCATTTGAATCCCACTTTACAAAAGAAGATAATGGGGTCCAGAGAAAGTAAACTAACTTACCCAAATCTGGAATGGAAACCGAAGTGTTCGGACTGTCCCAGTGCTCCTGCTGTGCATTGGGCATCGTGGCCCCGGTTGATCTGCTGACTTTGCCCCCTATTGAACTTGCAGGAGCAACTCCTTTGAGTCAGAAACTTGTTGAATCCAGTCAAGGGTCTGCCTAAAAGCCTTTCACATGTCTAAATGTCTCCTTCGGATGTTCCACTGCAAGCACCATCTACTTCTTATCCTTCTCTAATTAGTATAAACCTAATTCTCTTTACTCACCAAAATAAAGACGTCTTTCGGTTCCATTTTATTTCTTCTTTTTATTTAAATTACGATACTGCAATACTATCTACTTTTGTCATTGTAAGACTACTGAGATTCATCTTTCAGGCTCCAGGCTAGATATTAGAAGATACAACAGTAAATAATACAGTTATAATTTAAGTTCATAAAGGCTAATTCTAATGGAGGAAGAAGAGAGGTAGAGCACTAGAAATACAAAGAAACTCACAGTTACCATGGGGTGTGATCTGGCTCTAATGGGGAAGACTTGTGTGGTTAGGGAACAAATAGAGTTTTGTGGGCTAACCTGAGAATGGTTCTTTTGTTTGTTTGTTTGTTTGTTTTTGAGATGGGGTCTCACTTTGTCACCTGAACTAGAGTGCAGTAGCATCATCATAGCTCACAGCAATCTCCTGGGCTCCACCAATCCTACTGCCTCAGCCTCCCAAGTAGCTGGGACTACAGGTGCTGCCAATCACGCCTGGCTAATATTTCTATTTTTTGTAAAGACAAGGGTCTCCTTCTTGTACAGGCTGGCCTTGAAGTCCTGACCTCAAGCAATCCTCCCACCTTGGCCTCTGTGATGGGATACAGGCATGAGCCACCACCCTGGACCTAATGTCTTTTTTTTTTTTTTTTTTTTTTTGCAGTTTTTTTGGCTGGGGCCGGGTTTGAACCCCTGGTATATGGGGCAGACACCTTACTCCTTCAGCCACAGGCTCCACCCGCTGCCCCTAATGTCTTTATGTAACATTTCCTTCACAGAAACAACCAATTGACTGAAGGAATTGGGGAAGTGAATTCACTTGCAAACTAGGAACTGCCTGAAATCCTTCTCAGGGGTGCCCCTGTCACTTCTAATCAGGCTAACAACCTCCACCTCACTTCGCACACCACCAGCCCCGTACACCTGATCTGGGGCAAGGGTTCTGCTCTCCCTGGGTAATGTCTTCAAGGTAGTTCCCAGGTATATTTTGTGCATCAGACCAGCAATGACACTGCCATATCAAATACCAAAGGCAGGCTGGATGCTAAGGTGGACCTGGGCAAGGTGGCTGACTCTGCTGACTCTCCAAGGAAGAAGAAAAGAGGGGACCTATTGTTGGGGGCCCTAACACAGCCACACACGAACCCTTTCCCCTCTTCCTTCACTCCTCCTAAGACAAAGAAACAAAGGATCTTGGCCCCAAAGGACCTACCTTTCCAGGAAAGCTGTGGAATTTGCCCACTTGCTATGACCCCATACAAAAGGGGTCTATAACTGCCACCCAGCCCTGCGCAGACACCCCCTTTGCACTACCCAGGCAGGTCACCTTCCCCTTTCAATAAACCTGACCTGAGTATCTCTGCTGTGGCCTCAGCTTTGGGTGCCACCTGTCCTGGCCAGAGAGCAAAGTGGTGCTGCACTGGGAGGCCGAGGCATGTGGATCTCCTGAGCTCACAAGTTCCAGACCAGCCTGAGTTAGAGCAAGACACCTCCCCCTGCCCAGTTCTAAAAATAGCCAGGCATTGTGACAGACTCAGCTACTCAGCTACTCAGGAGGCTAAGGCAAGAGAATCCCTTAAGCTGAAGAGTTTGAGGTTGCTGTGAGCTATTAACTTACAGCACTCTACCCAGGGTGACCACGTAAGATTCTGTCTCAAAAAAAAAAAAGTGTTGCTGCAGAGGCTCCCTGAAGGACAACACTGCCACCTCCTGGCCAGAATTCAGGTAGCAGCCGCTTGCATTGGGCCGCCAGCTGAAACCTATTGAGCTCACTATTGATCAGAATTCCCCTCCTAATGCTCTACCGCCTCCTCCCCCCACAAAGGGCTTAAAGTAATGACTTGGAAATATTTTTAGTTGAGGACCTTTTCCAGCAACTGACTAAATTTCACCAAGAGCCTCTCCCTGTCTGTATTTGTTGTTCCTTCTGCCAAGCCATCCTGTCATTTGAGTATTTCTGTCCACAGCTCTTTCCACACACCACACCTGGTTCTTTTCTTACCTTGATCACAAATCCTTGAGTCATTCCCTCGCTTCTTTACTCCTTCATGCAATCCTAGAGAATTCAAAATTAAAACGGGAGCTTTTATCTTCACTTGAAGAGCATAAATCCTGGGACCCTATTCCCAGAGGCAGCTGCTATCAAGAACAACCAGCTTGGCTCCATGCCTGTGGCTCAAGTGGCTAAGGCGCCAGCCTCATACACCTAAGGTGGCGGGTTCAAATCCAGCCCAGACCCGCCAAAACAACAATAATGGCTGCAACCACAAAATAGCCGGGCTTTGTGGTGGGTGCCTGTGGTCCCAGCTACTTGGAAGGCTGAGGCAGGAGACTCGCTTGAGCCCAGGAGTTGGAGATTGCTGTGAGCTGTGATGCCACAGCACTCTACCCAGGGGGATAGCTTGAGGCTCTGTCTCAAAACAAACAAAAAAAAAAGAACAACCAGCTCTCAGCTCTGCCATGAAAGGACAGTCTCCTCCCTCACTGCCTGCCCTCCTTGAATCCTGTTGATCCTTCTTCCTAGATGACCCCTTCCTCTAAGCCCTCATTTCTCCTTCCCACCATTTCTGTCCTGGCCAAGAAAGTCATTATTTCTTGCCTAAACTACAACATTAGCCCTTAATTTGTCTGAGAATCTTCATTCTTTCTCCAAAACTTCCCTTAACGCCCCTACCCCATTCTCTATCTTGTCACCAGACTGATATTTCCAAAATACAAGTCTGACCTCATCACTCTCAGGTTTAAAAACCTGAGTGTTCCAAACTGTCCAAATGCTTTCATCTAAGGGGTGGGTGTCAATCCTGGCGTCAGAATCCCCTGGGAGCTTTAGGAAGTTCAGATGCATGAGACTTACTTGAGACACATCCAAGCAGAGTCTGCAGAGGGGACATGAACAGCTGTGCACAGAAAGCTCCCACTGAGTCCCCAGGAGTGAGGGCTGAGAACCTTAGCACAGCTATGGCAAAGACAGAATCCTGCCCTTTGTCCAGGGTGGCTCCCCCCACCAAGCTCTCCTCTCCCAATCAAGAAACTACATCTCCTCCCTCAAATCCATGGTCAACACTCCATGTTTTCCCATCTGTGCCACCAAGTGTCCTTTGCCACAGGTGCCCTGCCTCCCCTCAAGCCTCTGGTTTCTCCCCGAGCCGCTCATCCTTGCCAACATCACACACCCAAGAAACTTTCTCCCTCTGGCACCCTGGCAGGATTCATCACCCCACTCTGCTACAGTGTCCGGCCCCTGTTGACTCTCTCTCCCCGTTGTGCACTCACAGTCACAATTTGCTCCCACAGCTGCCTCTTCCGCCACCCAAGAGCTGCTCAAAGGCAGAGCTGTGCTTTGTCCATCACTGGCTTGCTTGCATCCCACTCGGAGCAGACAATGCTTTGAAATTTTACCAAATGGTGGGACATCAGCCCTTGCTCCTGCCCTAGTGCCTGGATTGCCTATATGGTCTGTGAGCGCCTCCATTTGCTTTAGTTTGTTCTGAAGGGTAGAAATTGTCCCTGTAAGCTTCAAAACCTTAAAGGCTGGCTCTAAAACAAGTGTTTGACCATCTCTGAAAAGCAGATTCTAGCCAGAAACTCATTCCACTGGCCCGTGTTCAGCTACCTGTGGCAGCTGCCTGTGCTGGTCACGTTAAAGTGAAATGAGGCACAGAAATGTAGGCTTGGAATGTTTTCCTCAGCCAAAGACCTTTTGAAAAGGGCATCCTGCCCCGTCCCCCGCAGAACCTTTGAAGGGTCAATTAAGGTTTTCTTTGTCTCCTCCCTTGCAGCACCGTGAGTCCAACAGGCAGAAGAATATAAGAAACTCCAGTTTTCTAAGAGTCCTCTTCTTGGCCAGCAGTGCAGGAGCCCTGGGGTCAGGGAACATGGCAGTGTACACTTTGTAGTCTGCTGCCACCGTAGATGCATCCAGAGCAAGAAGACCCTGGGTGATCCCCTGTGCCAGAGCTACTCAAGGAGTGGTCACCAGTTCAGCAGCAGCCCCCACCCAGCCCTGACCTACTGACCCAGAATGTCTAGGGAGGGGACACAGAAACCTGTGTTGAGAAGCACCACCTATTATCCACCATCCCTGGTTCTGGGCCAGTCCCTAGGATCTGACCCACTTTGGAGAGCGTTTTTCTTAAAAAACCTGGCCCCCTGGTATGAGCCTAAGGCTTTAGAATCACAAAGGTGAGTACTCCACTTGCAAACAGGGTTATAAAACACAGAGGGGAACCCTAGGAGAGGACCTGGAATTGGGAAGTTGTGTAGATAGACCTTTAAAACAGACAAGGAAATCAGCTCAGCTTCAGGCACTGACAAAGCTGGATCAAGACTAGGAAGTCTGGCAGGTTTCTATCCACATCCATAGAGAAGGTTTCATAGTCCACTACCATTCACCACCTCCATATCTTAATCCTGCCTTATTTTTCTTATTGTTCCTTGAAATTATACATTTATATGTGGTTTATTGTCAGTCTCCACCAGTAGAATATAAACACAATGGCAGGGATAATATGTTTTGTTCGCTTGTGTAACACAAATGCTTTGAACAGTACCTGGTACCTCATAGGGCTTAATCTATACTTGCGGAATCAATGAAAGACAATACACAAGCCCCATTAGTACAAGGACGGGGTCTGTCTTGCTCACCTCTCTGAGCTCACCTCTTGCTCATCTGTTTCCCCAGTGCCCAACACACCACCTCCTACAAAGCAGACACTTAATAAAGTCTTGTTGACTGAATGAACAACATGCACACACAGTTTAAATGACCAGCACCAGCAATGAAACTGAACTTCATTCAGACTGTCCATCTGCAAAGCAAGCAGTTACCATGGCACCGTTCAAGGTATCTCCAGGGAGAGGTGGAGGGCAAGAGACAGGGAGACTGAACACCTTACAGGTTGACCAGAATGCTTTCAGGAGTGTGGCTTGCCATTCACCCCAAGCTTGAAAGCTGGAGAAACCTAGGCTATAAGCCACGCTCTGGTCCTGGAGGGTACTGCACCTTTTAGGGCATTTGCCATCCTTCCCACTCACTTCTCCTGCAGTCCAAATATCACTATTTGCCATCAGGAAAAGAAGAGACCGCAGCCAACCAAATTCCATTATAATGCACAAATTGTACCTTCACTTGCACTTAGGTTAAATTTAGAATTCAAGTGCACTTAAGTGGGGAAAATAACACAAGGCAATTTTTTTTTTTAAAATCAAGTGGTTTATTATTTTTTTTCTTGAATAGGAATTTAATTACTTCAATGGTCACTGACTTCACTGCAAAAATACCTTCCAAAATTATAGGAAATAAACAAGAAGGAGCTGACCTTGCCAAGCTTGTCCAATCAATAGTAAGACTCAAGGCACTGGCAGCCTCAGGAAACTCAGGGGTCACAAAGCACTGTTGAGCCGCCGGGAGGGAGGCATGAAAGGGGGTCACAGGAGAGACTTTGGGAGGCACCAATTATCAAGAGAGTCAAATTATTTACACTTGAAATGAGTGAGAATTTATTCACAACATATGCAGATCTATGAAAGTGATTATGCAAATGACCGGAAAGAGGGCATTTAAAAATAGCAGAAAAATAGGAGCTTCAGTTTCCAGCATGCTGGATACTAGTCAGAACTTAGCTAAATGTGAATCCATCCTGGCCCCTTTTTATTCTCTTTATTCTCCCTAACACCAGCAATTTGAAAGAGGGGAAATTTGTGCCTTTTTTCCCCTCAAAACCCAGTGGGGAAAGGAGGTAACGAACATCCAGTTGCCTCAGTCCCAATCCCTAGGTAATCAGAGCCCCTCTTTGGTGCTTCTTCCTAGAGAGAAGATTTGGATTAGCAGAACCTCAAGTATGCATGTATATGTTTCTAGACATTTCTAGAAACTTCCAATCAGTAAAGTGGGGGATGATTCTTTTTTGTCCTAATCCAATATATTTGTTACTGAAGACTAGGTGAATACCCCTGCGGTTTCCATACTGTCTTTTCCGGACATCCTGTGCAACTACTATTTTGTTGGGTTTCAGGCCCCCTCATACAGATGGGGAAAACAATGCAGGTGACAGAAAGGAACCTCCGTGATTGGAAGCTGGGGACCTGCTTTGGTCTGTGGGATATCTAGTCTTCTCAGAAACCAGCACTATGAGCACTCCACCTTCCATGCACCAGGTACCGACTCCCCACCCCATCCCAAGCTTGCCCAGCCCCCAACCCGGCTGGTCGTGTCCCTGCACTTGTCGCTCAAAATGGGCCATCAGAGTGTCCTCGTCTTTCCTCCCAGCGTCCGCTTCTTTCTGCCCAGCACACGATCACTGCTGTAGCCATGAGGGCGGATTTTCAACTCCACGTAAGGAATGGAGAATTCATGTCCTTTCCAGGGCTCCCAGTTCACCCCCTGCACACATACAAAAAAAGCCACATCAACAGAAGGTAGGGTGGGTTATGGAACAACAGAATCCTTCTTTACCAGTGAAACCACTGTCTGGCTGCTTGCGGGTAGCAGGAGAGGTGACTGGATTATAAGGGAGGTGAGGGCAGGGGCTGGGAACGTGCGCCCTCTGCTGGGAAGTCGGCGTGAGACAGGCTGGGGACGCGGAAGCCTCCGTGGGAAGAGGACAGGATGGGAGCCAGCAAGTGGGTGTCACGGCCGGAGCGCCATGGGATTAACTTGGGGTCAACCCGGCCTGCAATGAGAAAATTATCTTTGCCTCACTCTTTTCCTTTCCAAAAAATTAAAGGCAAAAATAAACGTATTAATTGGCCGATTGTGTAAAATCATTTTCAATTTAGACTGTTTAGATATTAGCTCTGGGGTAACAAATAGCCTGCTGAAAACGAAATTTCATTTTATGTCTTTTGACTGGTGAGCGCAATAATATTTAATTCACTTAATAACCTTGCAACCTGGCCAATAACGAGCCCAAGTGACCAATTTTATGTATTTTAATTTGTGAGGTAAATAATAAACAAGAAGCTAAATGCCTCGCAGACTGTGAAAAGCACGTTAACCAGATGAATGTCTTTTATTAGCAAATATGGGATGGTTTAGGGCATGCTGGCTGCGCATTTGAAATATGTGATCTCCTATCACAGGCTTCCCTGAGCCGGCCCACAAGCTGCCGCCTTGCTTCATCAACCCACCCCACCCTCCTTGGCTTCCCCTGGGGGGGCGCAGGGCAAGTTTCTTCTTCCATTTGAAAAATCACAGAAAGATCAGGAGTCCTCGTAGTTTGGTCAGAGTCAAAGTAATCAAAAGGTACCTGGAGTTTAGATGTGTTAATATTTACAGTAATATTAGCACGAGGTGAGTTCTGGGAAGAGGTGGCTTCCTGAAGGCTCAGGATCAGGGTATAGGATGCGAAATTAAAAGCCCAGGGTGGGGACTCCAAGAGGTTCTGAAGGGAAGAGGATTAATGGTGAGTAGAAGCAAAGATGCAATTTTCAAGATGCTAAGCAGGAGCAGGCTGGAGACGCTCTGTAACTGGCTGAGTCAGGCTAATATAGATGATATACAGTAGTCCCAGAGGGTCAATAAATCACAGGTAGGAAAGTTTCAGAGCAACTCCCAGCCCTGTGTGTACACTCCTCAAATGGAGCGACTGGGCTGCCACACTGCTCTGGGCAGGCTTTGGGTGAAGTAGACCCAAGGATGTGTCTGACCTAACTCAGAAAGAGCTTTGTTTTCCTGATGATCAAGAAACTTGAGGCTCTGTGCCTGTGGCTCAAGTGGCTAAGGCGCCAGCCACATACACCTAAGGTGGCGGGTTCAAATCCAGCCTGGGCCCACCAAACAACAATGACGGCTGCAACCAAAAAATAGCCAGGTGGTGTGGTGGGCGCCTGTGGTCTCAG
>NW_003852411.1:18208085-18215424 GCF_000181295.1 Otolemur garnettii
AAAAAAAAAAAAAGAAACTTGAAAAAAATAGATCTGGTTTAACTGTGAGAACAACTAGACAAGATTAGGAAGTGTCTATTATGAACTGAATATTATGTCTCCCCAAAATTCATATGGTGGATCCCTGCTCCCCCAAAGTGGTGGTATTTAGAGGTACGGGATTTGGAGGTAATCAGGCTTAGATGAGGTCATGAGGGTGGAACCCCATGATGGGTCAAGTGTACTTATAAGAAAAGGAAGGGGCCAGAGCTCCTCTCTCTTTACCATGTGAGGATACAGCCAGAGATGCCATTTGTAGCCAGGGAGGGAGTCCCCATGGAGAACTGAACCTGCTGGCACCCGAACTGTGAGAAATAAATGTCTGTCATTTAAGCTCTCCAGTCCGTGGCATTTAGTTATAGCAGTCTGCGCTGACAGTGTCCATGTGCGAACTAGTAAAATGAGATAGTGTGTGACTCACATCATCTGTCTTTACACGGCAGTGGGCAGTCTTAGCTTCCCACAACCTGTCCTGAGTGTGCAGCACTGGTGGGAATGTAGAGCAGGCAGGGGCCACAGCCACTGGGCAGGAAGGACATGACCTCAAGACCACAGAGCCCAGAGAAGGAACTCCACTGCCCAGCCTGGAAGCCCAGAAGGAGAGGGGCTGCCAGACTGGCCTGGAGGGCATCCCTTTGGGGGCTGAATGTGGACAAAGCCTGGGACAGAAAAGATCTTCACCTGCCACCTACCTCACTGTGCTTGGTCTCCCCATATCTCCCGTTGGGGTTAGCTAGGTGGCAGTTCTTGTACCACCAGCCACCATGATGCGTCAGGGCACAGTTGCTGAGTGCAATATCATTGTCTCTGTCAAAAGTTGTGAATTTCCATCCATTGTGATAGGAAAGGGCATCCCCTATAGGAGAGAAGAGACAGAAAGTGAGAGCCACCAAGGTGTGACCCAAAGGGCATGAAGACTTCTAGGATCACAAACACCAAGGAGCCAGTCAGCTATGTAGCCCAGGTGGTCGCTGCTCTCTCAAAATGCCCAACAGGAGAGCATGGCACAGGTGAACAGAAACTTCAGGCCTATTTCTCTGACTACCATAAAAGCATTTTCACTTGAAAGCTCCCAGTCATGTCAAATATCCCAAACCAAACATACCAACTCTCCCCTAGTCCCTGACGATCTCTCAACAAGAAACCCACACTCTGTCCTCCCTGCCTCAGCTTGACCCCCATCTAACCACCCAGACCTGAAACCTCTGAGCTGGTTTGATAACACCTTCAAGTCCTTCCTCCTGCAGGCCACTCATATATGCCCACGGCTCCCACCAAGGCCCTTCTCCCAGCCCACCTGAACCTGAACCTCCATTTTCATCATCTCAGGCCTAATGTCCTTCTTCCTACCGCACAGAGGGGAGTCACTCTTCCTTGCTTTGCAGGCCTGTAACTGGGTTATACCTTATACACAGGCATACATCCCCGTGTCCCCTCCAGGCACCCTCTGCTGTGACCAGTCTTCCCATGGGGTTTCTCTCTGCCCTTCATTAGTCCAAATTCCCACTCCTGAGAAAGATTCTCCATATGGATCCTCCCACCCACCCTCCTAACACACACATACACACACACGTACATGCACACATACACATACATATACATATACACACACATACACGTACATACAGACACGCACACACACAAACACCCCTGAACTTGCAGAGCCCTTCTGGGGACATATGTACAATTCAGTGCCTCACTGCATCCTGTCTAAATCTGCTTTACTTTACTCATATTTCTCCTGGTTCCCTATCATATTTGTCATCCCTTTATGAGCCTATTTTCTTTTCCAGCTCATAAAAGGCAATAAGGATCCTTATCAATCACAAGCTTAATCAAGTTCTCTCCCTGCACTAACAATACTCACATTTGCATCTAATCTCTGAGTTTACCGATCATCTTCACGCATGTATTCTCACTTGACTCTCACAGCAAGGCTGAGAGGTGGGGAGGGCACCTCTTAGTCTCCCAAAGAAACAAACTCATAAAGATTAGACTCAAAGGACTTGGTAAGGTCTCAAAGTCCAGAACTAGTAGAGCCAGGACTCAAATCTCAGTTTCCAGGTTCCCAAGTCCAGAGTTCTCTCTGAGGCACCACTCTACCTGAAATAAGTAGCTTTCTTATTTCAACAAGGGGCTTCAATTACACTAGCGTGAAGGAGCCTTCTCAAAAGTGGCTCTCCACATGGGGTCCCCAGACCAGCACCAGTCACATCACAAGGGAACTTGTTAAAATGAACATTCCCTAGACCTATAGAAACAGAAAGTACAGGGTGGGACCTGGAAATCTCCACTGTGACAAGACCCTCGGATGATCCTTGTGCAGGCTACAATGGGAGAGCCTCTGGCCTACGTCATTCATTTATTCAGGGAACACGTACCAAACACCTGCTATGGATCAGTGTGCGTTGGCTCTGGGAATCCAAACTGAGGAGGGCCCTGCTCTCCAACACTTAGCAGGGAGGGGCGGGGTAGGTGTGTGAAGAGTGGGTAACGTGTATAAAGGGAAGGTTCCAATTTGCCCCTCCAATTCGGCAATCTCAAACTGCAGCTTCTTCAAGCCTCACCCAGCGAAAGCAGAACAGGTGCCGAAGCCCGTCCCAGGCAGATGCAGCAGAAGGGTGTCCTCCTGGTCACCGTTACAATGCCCCAAGTGACAGGGCGGTGTCACTTTAGTTATGCACATTTCCTCCTCCCTTCAGGTTTCTTAGAGAAAGTTAACTACACCTTAAAATAACTTGTGACACCGCCTCGGTGACATCCTTTAAATGAGCACAGCTTACCTCGCTCCCACAGAAAGTTCTCAGAGCTGTTTACTAAGCATCTGTGCAAAGATTTTCTTAAAGACACGTTCATGATTATCTAAACTTGGGCACTGGGATAAAGAAAGATAATGTAGATTTTGCCCCAACTGTAGGAGATTTTTCTGCAGGCGGATTGTCTATCTTCTAGGAACCGAAGCCAGCCTGATGTCAGAGTGTACACAATGAGAGCAGGGAGCTGGAGGCGTTGGTGGCAGTCCCATTAAAGGTCTGAACCCAAAGTCAAGGTGGGTTCAAGCTAGTCATCATCTCTCTCATCCAAATGTCACCCTCAGATCCACTCTTCTCCTCCAGCAATGCTTGGGACAGAAAAGATGACCCAGGCAGCTGCCTGCCCTCAGACCAGAAGAGGCCATTATTAACCCCTCATCCCCTGTAAGTCGCATACAGACACAGAACCACGTATCTAGACCTTGAATGTCTTATCTCAGAATTAGAAATGGGAGAGTAACAGAGGGATTTATACCCTTTCAAGAGCTCCCTTTTGTCCATCATCTACCCATCAATTTTTTCTCTTTTTCAAGTGCCAGCTTTAAAAAATCCACTTCAGAACAAGCAAGGCACCGAGATGTGGAGTAGAATAATCCTCCACTGTGGATAGTTGGCATCCCTGACCCCAGCCCACCAAATGCGCAGAGTTCCCTACTCACATTTCCAAGTGCCTCAAGGAGGTGGACCCATTCCTGACTGGGCACCACTGAGTCCCACACTGGTGGGACTTGAAGTCACCTGTCTGAGCCCACAGAAGTCGTTCTGCACCATTCTGACGTGCAGCTCTTTCCTTTATTCATCATCATCTCTGAATAGGTGAATGGCACCTTGAAAGTAAAGCTCACAAGTTAGCCTCCCTGCCCTGCTCCAAGATGCAGAATCAGAATTCAAACACACACACCATCACTTTGCTGGCATTTGGGTCATGAAGGAAAACAGGGTCTCCAAGACGGCTTCAGTGAAAGTCAAAAGTTGAGGGCCCACCTGGACAGTCTGAGCAGGGGACAAGCCTTGTGCTGCAGATTTCTGCCAGGGCTGCACATCTGTCAGCTCTAATCAGAGCTATAATGAAGTGAGACGCTGGGAGAGCTGGCTCCTGCACGAGACACCCGAATGTTCACCTTCCACTGGAATGCTGTGTCCTCTAAATTGTGCCTCATCATTTAGGACACGAGTAGCCAGAAGCTTCCTACATTTTAAAACCTTCCTCGTGGACCAATCAGCATATATAAGGAAAGCTAAAACTCCACTAACCCCACCACTGTAATGCGGAATTTAGAAGCGGGGATGATAGTACACAGGGGAAGACCAGATTGCTGCCTAAATGCTATATGCACGTCTGCTATTAAAAAATACATCCTCCACTGACTGGCGCTGTTGGCCTGAACAACCATAGAACAGGAATTATCCCCTAATCACAGCTAAAATGCAAAGAGAGTACCTGGGAGGAGAATCCCATTAATTCACGAATGTGTTGACTCCTTTTCACTCACTTTCCCATTAGCATCAGTTCATTTACTGGATTATTTTAAGCTTCAGAAAAGGCAAATTTTCATGGTGGAAGAACGGGGGATGAGCAGCCTGGGAAGACAGGCTTGAGTGAGGTCCCCAACTGGGAGCTCAAAAAGGGCACTGAGTTTCGGGGAGACATGTGGGGCACAGGAGCCAAAGGGAAATACCCAGCTTCACACCATAGGCAGGGAAGGTCCAACAGAACGGAGCCTGTAAAGACTGACACTCCTTAGCTGAGAAACAAAGGCTGAGCCTAACTGGTATTGAAAACCAAAGGGATGACCAGATAGGCTCCAGGCAGACTGAGACCAGAGCAGGAGGAGGCCCAAGGGCTCTAAGGCAGACTGAGGTGTGCACACCCTATTGCACCAAAGAGAGAGCGCCTGCAATCAGCTGTCAGTCACGTAGTCTGAGCTGATTTAGAGGTGAGGCAGCCACTGAGGCAGAGGCAGGCATTGTACTTAGACATCTTTTTTTTTTTTTGAGATAGAGTCTCTCAAGCTGTCACCCTAGGTAGAGTGCCCTGTTGTCACAGCTCACAGCAACCTCCAACTCTTGGGCTTAAGTGATTCTCTTGCCTCAGCCTCCCAAGTAGCTGGGACTATAGGTGCCCACAACACCCAGCTACTTTTTTTTTTTTGCAGTTTTTTTGGCCGGAGCTGGGTTTGAACCCACCACCTCCAGCATATGGGGCCGGTGGCCTACTCCTTTGAGCCACAGACGCCACCCCCAAAACAGCATCTTTAAGTCTCCTCTTATTCAGTTTATGTCCTCATAATCGCATGGATGTCCATCTACATTTCCCAGGTGTATTTTTTTCTGTGCCTGACTTTCAGGTTCTATGGAGTCATGCTCTGTATAACGGTGTTCCAGTCAACACAGACCACATATATAATGGTGGTCCCATAACATTACAATGCACATTATAAAAATAGCCTAGTGACGTCATAGTTACCCTAACAACGTAGTGTGACACATTCTTCACGTGTCTGTGGCCATGTAGAGAAACGTACTGAGCTTCCAGCCATGTAAAAGTATAGCACATACAATGATGTGCAGTAAACGTCAGTTGATAATAATAAGTGATCACATTATTATGTACTTAGTATCATACTTTTTATCATTATTTTAAAGTGTGTGCTTTCTACTTTTTTTTTTAAAGAAAGTTATTCCTAGTAACCTAGTGCTTAAAAAATACAATAATATATATATACTTTTTTTTTCAGAAACAGTAGAGCAATCGTTCATTAGAAGAAGATAGGAAAGTTCCAACACAACAGAAAGAGTCCCGAGCAGGTTGCCCAAAATAAAAAGTAATTTTTAAAAAAGTTAACTGTAAAACAGCCTTCAGAAAATATTCCGGAAAAAGGCATTCTCACCACAAGAGATGACAGCTCCATGCTTGTTATGGCCCCCAAAGACCTTTCTAGTAGGACAAGAAGTGGGGCTGGGAGACAATGATACTGATGATCCTGACCTGGTATAGGCCTAGGCTAATGTGAGTGTGTGTCTTCATTTTTTTTACAAAAAAATATCTCCAAGGTAAAAAAAGGGGAGATTTTTAAATAGAAAAAGGCTTATAGAATGCATACATAAAGAGATTATTTCTGTGCACACAATGTGTTTGTGCTTTATGCTAAGTGTTCTTACAAGAGTCAAAAAGGTAAAAAGAATTTAAAAGATGACCAAGTAAAAATGTTACAGTACATTCATGTATTGGTTTATTATTAAAGAAAGTTTTTTTATGAATTTAGTGTAGCCTAACTGTGCAGAGTTTATAAAGTCTCCACGCGTGTACAGTAGTGTCCCAGTCTTCACTTTCCCTCCCCACTCACCACTCACCACTCACCCAGAGCAACTTCCAGGCCGCCACGCTCCATTCATGGACAGTGCGCTAACAGGTGTACCACTTCTTAACTCGTATGCTGTATTTTTAAGGCCCCTATTCTATGTTCTGTTATGTTTGGATACACAAATGTCACTGTGTTCCAACTTCCCACAGGGTAGAATGATAGGTTTTTAGCCTGAGGGCCACAGGTTATCCCATCCAGGTACGTAAGTGGCTATTCCATTCCCGAGGTGTGTAAGAGGCTATTCCATTCAGTTTGTGTAGTACGCTCTAAGATGTTCACACCAAGACAAATCACCTAACAACCCATTCCTCCAAATGTATCCCTGCCATTAAGTGACGCGGGACTGCATTACACCCTGAGTGGATGTAGTTCAGCCTGTTTCCAGCCCAGGAGACCCGTAACTACCAAGGGAAGAAGTGACAGGACCCAAAGCCATGCAGCCTCTTCAGCTGCAACGCCTTCTTTTCAAGAAATAATCTCTTTCTTTATGTCTTTTCTTCTTTTCAACACTTTTTTCCTGAAACAATTCTTTCCACACTTTTCCCCCACTGCACCCCTTCTCAGAATCCTTGAACAGTTTTCCTGTATCTGTAGCCCAAACCCCTCCCTTTTGTCTCCTCTCGTGCCACCATGTCACCCAACTCATCCCTTCCCTGACTGCTAGAGAAACTATTTGAGTCTCAGGGACTATTCTGTAAGATACTAAAAACGTAGTAAATATAAGATTACATATGTAAAAAAGCTCTACTGGCACCTTTGTTTTTTAAGTTCACCTACTAGGCATTGGTAAACAAGAGCAAATGTAAAACACATATGATTTTTTGAAATTATAAGATCACAAATTGCATTAGCAATTGGCCACTTCAGATCAAGGCCCCAGACACTCAGAGGTTCTGTTCACAGTCTTCTGCCACCTCAATTCCTTCTGCTTGGTCCTGCCCACCCCTAGACTCCTGGAGAGCCCCTTCTCCTGCCTCTAAGTTCTGCCCTCCTTTCAGATCCAACTCGGCTCCTGGAGGACCTGCCCTTCTGCCTCTTTGTGACTGTCATCACACCCTCCTGTAGCTCCTGGGGTTTCTTACCACACAGCTGACTCTCTGCAAAGGTGACCTTACAGCTTTA
>NW_003852411.1:18215892-18220431 GCF_000181295.1 Otolemur garnettii
GCTGCTATGTAGACAAAGATGACTGCCACATTGTTACAGCCAAATGAAAGGCACCATGAAACTGCTCAGAATGTGGGTTCATCCACCTGTGTACAACACCCTGAATTGGGGGAGTATAAGAAAAGGGTTTTTCTTCCGGGAAGTTCTAATTTTAGTTTGTTCACCCCCAACCCCCTCAGGGAGCAGGCCCTCAATTGTCCATGAGGATAATTCACCTCCGGAGAACAATATTCTACCTGCCAGGGCCACGGCAAATCAATCCTCAGACAACAGACGGCAAATGTTTCCTTTCCAGGCAGTAAGGAGACATTTTTCTCACCTGCCGTGCCTCTGTATTTTCCAACTGTCAGCTTATACCGCTCCTTGCTGGAGGCCACTTGGAAGAAATCATAGATGGCATAGGCAGACTCATTGGCAGTCTGTAAGTCCACTCTCACCTCATACCGGGTAGCAGTGCCCATGGTGAGATTGTGTAGCTTGTCAAGTCCTAAAAAGAATAAATGGCATTTCAATAACCAATCGACCCATGTGGGCAAGCAAGCGCTCACCATTTGCGTCTGAGACTTTCAGGACCAAAGGTCACCTTAGCCTTTTCCTTCTCTGTTAATAAGGGGCCTTCTCAACACTGTCTCTTTGAGGTGGCTCCTATTCTATGATTTCTTTGGCACAGTCATGCTAAGGTGTGTGCAAACCATGCCCGGGTGATGGAAAGGAGTGGTGAGGAGGGCAGGGTAATCCCCACCTTACTCTGCCTCCCTTATCTCCATAGCTCTAAAACAGAAGCCGTTCTATTGATCATCCGTTTAACTCACCAAGTAGAAGAGCCGGCCAGCCACTTACTCTAAGGTCTCTGGAGATTCTGTCCCGAGCAAACCACAAATATCATCTGCTCTATTAGACACTGCACATCCAGATTATGATTTTTTAATTCTTCATCTCCCAATTGATGCTTTTGGCTATTTCACTGTCTGTGAACAGCTGCTCCAGAAGAGAGCGGAGGGGAAGAAGGAAACACTGCCCACAGAGCCTGGCCTCCCTGGCAGGGCTTTAGGGACTACTAGAATAGCCTCCCAGTCACAGCCCAGAATCCCAGTCCATCAGCTGTTTTTCTATTATGGTTTCTGAGAAATTAAGGCTGTAGGCAGATCCTGTAGAGCATGGATACCAGATATGTAAAACTCCCAGGGACCGTCCGACCTTCTGGCAAGTCCAGAGTGCAAGACTTGCCCACCAGCCCCCTGTTGGGCAGGCTGGTCAGTTCCGTGTTACATGGACCTCTCCCTGAATGTGGGGAGCTCCTTTAAGCTGCCTGCCCCACTTGTCAAGGGCAAAGTCACCCCTCCACACCCCAGCCCTCCTGGATTCTCAGAAATCATACCAAGCCAGAACTCCTTCATGGGGTCCCCAAAGCCTTCCACGTAGCTCCGCCAACGTTTGAAGAAATCCAGCTGGCCGGTGTTCCGCCTCTGGAAGACCTGAGAAGGGAGATGGACACTGCACTCTGACACAAGGAACAGACATGATGGAGCAGAAGGGGAACACTATTTGTATTTCCCCAAGTGGTCCTGGGAGACAGGAGAGGTCAAGAGCCCACACCTATGCTGACCTCCTCCAACTAGCACACCTTTCTTTCTTTTTTAGAAAGGGTTTTTATTTATATACCCGTAGATTCATGAAGTAGTTCTTCAGTATTAAGAAGCATTTTTCAGGTACAGAGCAGTATGCTAGAACCACACAGGACAAACGAAGGCAGACAGAGTTCCTGTCCCCAAGAAATATCAATTCTTTCAGTTCCCCAGGAAGAAACTGGGGGGGGTGGGGCTTGTGCTTTGCTTGCTAGTGGTGGGTGGTGTATGGCAGGACCTTCCAGCCAGACCTCTGCTGGCTCTGACCCATAACCTTCAACTTCTGTTCAACTCCTGTTCAACTCCACTGGGGCATGTTATGCTTGTATGTTGTCTTTTTCGCTCTTAAATAGAAAGTAGGAAGTGAAAGGATGGTTTGGTCTTAACAGCAGAATGATAGAAAAGTTATTAACTCATAGTTTCTTAGGCAGGGCTAAAATCCTAAGAGCTCACTCTCCGCTCTCTGTTCCTTTTCCCCATCTGTTTTCACAACCTCTGAAAATAGCAGATAGAGATGAAGTGTAGCTCTTTCTCTTTACATTCACCAGCTCACTGCTTCTGAGAACATGTTTTACAGCCTTGGAGTTCCTGAAAAGAGCAGCAGGGTGCGAGTTTCAGGCCTCAGCCATATCTTGAGGGCAGAACCTCCCCACCAATGAGAAGTTTGTCTGTCCCTTTTGTAGTGGCCTAAGAAGACAGCGGAGAGATACAGCAGTTTCACGGCACACTGTTAATTTGCCCACATTCACTATTTCTCCTCCTTTCTATCCCCAGAAAGCTGCAAGCCGCCTGGTCTCAGTGCTGGCATCCCTCTTCTCTTTCTTTGGAATGCCACACTATTTCCCTGCTCTCTTCTCTCTCACTCTTTCCTTATTCTCTTTTACTCTCTTATTTCTTATAAGAAGATAAAACACATTTTATACTTTTTATCCTAATCTTTGTCTGGAGAAATCTTTCTCACACCTATGTGCACTAGCTCTCTACCCTAACAAGAATTGTATTTTAACTCACTTGATTCTTAACATAGCAAGTCTGTAATATTTACAGTGAAAAAAGGTTCATCCAACAAATATTTACTTGAGTATCTGCTGTGTACTAGGCACGATGCAAGATGATGTGCAAAGCGAATAAGCCAGAAATGGTCTCTGCCCTTATGCAGATAATAACGCAGGAAATGAAATTACTGGATTAAATAATCAAACAAATAAACATGCAGTTCAAACTGATAAGGGCTAGGAAGGAAAGATGCAAGAGGGCTGTGAGAGCAAGAGACAGGAGGACCTGAATGAGGCATCAGGAACGCCCCTCACAGGACATGGCAGGAGCTTCAGGAAGACGAGAAGCCAATGCTGGGGTTGCTGAGGGTTGAGGAAGGGATGGGAAAGGAGCCGGAAAGTTAGCAGGCTCAGTCCTGGTGGGGCTTGAACAGGGACTGTGGGCTATCTTGGCCCATTATAAGAGTGATGGGAATTGTTAAAGGGTTTTAAGCAGGAAATGAGATGTTGATCAGATTCCTCTAGCTGCATTGTAGAGAATAGACTGGCTAGAATGGAGTGGCCCCGAGCCAGAGTGGAAGTGACAGGACAGTTAGGAAACCACAGTGGAGGACAGGTGAGAGAGGACAGCAGCGTGGACTGGGGCTGCCCTGAGGACAGGCAGAAGTAGCAGGAAGTAATGTAACAGATGTGGTCATAGACAGGACATGGAAATGGAAATGGAAAATGGGGAAGTCAAGAATGGGTCTGTTTTGGGGGTACAGACAACTATTCTCTCGGTTATTCAATGAGATGGGGGATTCCGAGCAAGGATGAGTTTTATGAGTGTCAGGAGCTCATTTGGGATATGCTAAATGTGAGTTATTTCTGATGCATCCTCATGTACAAAGATGCCACATGAGCAGTTGAGGTAAGGGCTAAAGTTCCAAAGAGAGGTCTAAGTGAGACTTATGGTGGGAATGTGTCTGAGACAATGCTAGCAGTTCACCAACTCCTAGTTCACTTTCCTCTTCCCAGGGACACAGGAAAATGCCCTTTTTCAGCTTTGCAAGCATTTCAGTTGGAACTATATTTAAAGCCAAAAGGCTGTACATGCAAGCCCAGGAGAGTGGGTATGGTGCTCTGTGCTCTCTGTCTCATTGCCAGGTGCCATGGTGAAGGCCACGTGTTGAATGCCAGAGCCACAGACAGAAACTGCCTGAATGTCTGGGTCATCACTTATAATTGGCTGCCAAACCTACAGAAGACATTGCACATTGGAGATTAAAAACTTTACTCATCCGATCATTGGGATTTGGCAGTGGCTGTTACTGCAGCACAGCCCAACCGATCCTAACTTGGACAGAGAGCCACTGGGACCTAAAGAGTAAAACGAAGTCATGGGAAAGGATGACACCACATAGGTAGAAGATAAGGGCTGACAAGAGAAAATGGCCTAGATTCGAGCCTGAGGACCTCTAGTCTTTAATAGCCACACCAAGGAGGACGAGTTCATTCAGACCAGAGAAAGAACAACTGGAAGTGTAAAAGGACAACTAGGAAAATGTGGAACCACAAAAGCCACTGAGAGAAAGGTGTGGGTAACAGTATCAAATACTGGTGAGAGGTCAAGGAACTTGAGGCCAAAACTGTCCCTACAATAACTGGAATGAGCCCAAGAGTGAGTGAGAAGTGAGCAAAGGAAGATGGTGTTGGGCACCACTTCACCAGAGCGTGGGCCTCTTTCTTTTTCAAAATTCCTCTCTTTGGAGAAGGGAGGCAGTTCCAGTCTGAGTAAATTAGATTCTTTTATATGAAGTAAACCTCAAAAGAACTGCAAAGCTACACACACCTGTGTACGCTGTTGGAACTGATAATAAATGTAATTCCTCATGACCTTGAGAGCCAGGCTAAACGCCATCCTCACTAACCTCAGCGCC
>NW_003852411.1:18220534-18232278 GCF_000181295.1 Otolemur garnettii
TCTCTGCCTCCCTCCCTTTGTATTCATTCAAATGCAGCAGCCCCAATACAAAATCTAATCTTCTTCTTTCCCACCAGACTTCCCAGCATGTGCCTTGAAGTAAAACACATTATCTTCAGTTTGGGAAGGCAAACCACCTGATACTTGTGCCTTCTTTACAGTTTTCTCTGGAAAGAGACAGGGAGGGAGGAGAGACCAGGTTACTGCCCCACAGTGCTGAATGCTCCATCTGGGCACTCACAGGTGACTCCTTCTGAAGCACAAGCCCAGACGTGGGGCCCAGGGGGGATGAACTAAGGCACCCAGGGGCGGGGAAGCTCCAGGCTCAGGTCAGACCACAGATACCTCCTGGCAGGGGTTAGGGAGGGAGTCACTTCCATTCCTGACCCTCTGCCAGTTCATTGCAAAACAGGAATAGAAGTAGGGAAGAAGAATCTGCCTCACAGAGTTCCTGGGAGGACCAAAGGAGACAGTACGGACAAAAACGTTCTATAAATGGAAAAGAGCTGCTGAATGTGGGAACAGCATTTGGGGAGGATTGTAACAGTTACACAGCACATTAACATCACTCACTTCCCCCTGGGCTCAAGTGTCCGTGTTTGAAAGACACTATATTCCTTTCTTGGCTTGCTTCATTTTTCTTCACTCATTTATTCACTTATGTAACGATCATTCAGTGCACATCTGCGGAGTGCTGGCCCTGGGGCAAGCATTTGTGATGCTATTTTATTTAGAGGCTGATGCAAAGGTAACACACACATCTCCTCATCGGTCAGTCAGAAAGTTTAAAAAGAGCGGTCCTGACTCTGTTTCTCAAACAGCATTGCTTAAGACTTTCAGGACTTGTTAATTTCCTACCAAGGTTTCCTGTCCCAACCCTTTCCCTAGGACTCGCCCTGTACCCTAGACAGTGAAATTCTAGCACAGATGTACAGATGTGGCACCAAGATTTGGGTCCACACCTGTTGTGTCAAGTCCTGTTCCCACTACAAGGTCAAATTCAATCAGGCTCAAATCCAATCCTGTCTCCTAGGACAGACACATTACAGACCAATAAACACAGTGCCCAAGCTTGATGGCTTTCCAGCTGATTTTTTTTTTCTTAATAATGCTTCAGTTTGGCCAATGGAGCTTCCCAAAATGATTCTGGTGCTCTTGGCATCACTGTTTAGACCCAGCTCTATACTTGCCTCTACTAGCTATGTCCTTGGGCAAGTTAGTTAACCTTGTCAAGCTTCACTTTTCTCAGCTGTTAGATCAAGATGTTAATAGCCCCTCTGTCACAGGCTTAAATTGAGGCTTCAGCAAGGTCATTAATCATAGTAAATCATAAAGTATTTAGGCCAGAGTCTGGCACATACAGATATAATAAGTTATTATTATCTCTCAATAAATGTTGGTTTGCATTTTATTATATCAGATTCCAAATGAACCTACCCACAAGGATCATTTATACATCCTTATCAGGCATCTTTAATTGTCTCACTCAGAATCTAGTCCATTCCTATCCTGCAGGATGCCAACACCCTATAAGGAACTACTTGGGAATAACAAAAGCCCCTTAGCAAATAAATTTCAACCGGAAAAAACCTACATCTCCACAAATGCCTCTGATGCAGTCCTTAAAGCTTTCAAGGTGGAAAACAAAGATGGAAATATTTGAGACATTTAGGCTTTCCCTCATGTTCCTTGCAGCCTCCCACCAGCACAGAGTGTACCTGGGGGCAGAGCTCTTCTGGCCTATTCATCAAATTGAGATCCTGCTGCCTGGGATGGAGAAGAATTATCATAAAAGGGTTTTAAAAGCACAATAAAAAAGAGCAAAGTAAGATAGGTCGTCTTTCAGTGACAAAGGACTCTTGAACTCAAAAACACACGAAAACTGTCCATAAAACATTGAGTGGAGAAGTTTTCAGGACTCCATGTGTTTTCTGGAGCATGGTGGCTTTAAGGAGAACCCTACAGATTCTTGGTTCATGCTTATCTCCAGGTATGTAGGTCAGAAAACAGTTCTCAGAATGGGATGTTGAGGCAGTTGGTATGGGATAGAATGCAGAGTGGTTTCATTATTTCTGGAACTGACCTCTGTGCTTTTGTAAAGGACATTTGCATGGGCAAGCTCCCTGAGGGCAGGGATTTTAGTCTATCTGGGTCACTGCTGGATCTTGAACATATAAAACAGTGCCTGACACATAGTAGGTACTCAATAAATATTTGTTCAATACATCACGGGTATTCCCAGGCAGACAAGCTGACAGATCTCTATCTAAAGGTTGCTTAGACAAATGTCTCCCTCCCTATGCAAAGTCGGCTTTCAAAAAAGCCACACTAGTTGACACAAACCAAATGTCCTGCCAATAGTCAATTATAGGCACAAAGACAGGAAATTAGGCTTCAGGCCATGAGGGACAGAATGTTTAGAGTCACAATGATGCTGATGAAAAACAGCAGGAACCACCCTATGGGTCCGGAGAGGTAGAAGACCTCCCAGGTTACATTCTGTTCTGCTATTTTTATAAATCTATAAGGAATTTCCCCCAGCCAATCCAATTACTGCCTTTCAGCCATCAGATGCCACTGTGCAGATAATAAGTTTTCGTTACTGCAGCTCATCAGATGGTATCATTTTATTCATGGCTGCTCAAGTATGTTTAGTTTCCCAGGCCCCCGGGCAAACGTGTAAATGAATCTAGTTTGAGCTCGATGAGATCAGACTTTCTCTTTGCCACAGTGAGCTGCAGAAACAGCAGGTTATGGCTACACACTGGTTTGGGGCAGTGAAAACTTTATCAGTTCAGCCACAGGGACAGACAGGGTAGAGGGAGATGGAAGGATCCGATTGCAGCTCATCATATAATTGGGGCAGGCTGATGCAATCAAAGAAGGTGTCCTGCGGTCTAAGCTGACAACGACCCAAGAGAATAAAACCTCTACACAGAAAAGGGATGATTAGAACACTGCCCAAATTTCCCTCTTCCAGGCTTTAGTCTTTTAAATCAAAGTCCAAAAGGTCTTATTTCTGTACCGTGGAGCCAGGGTACAGAATCTGAACAGCAGGCTCTGATTCAGAGGATGAACCCCTCCAAAGAGGTCACACATCTCCATCCTGGATGACCTGAGATGACCAACTGGGAAGACCAGTGGGTAAGGAGGCCAGCGTCCTGAAATCTGGTCCTAGCCTTGTTATTAACTTACAAGAACAGACAATTAAATTTATGAATTCATCCTAGAGAAGGTGCTACATACTTATTGCTGAAATCACTACAGTCACCTTCAAGGGACTCCCCTTGGCCATCTGGAGAGTGTAGTGATATTCAGTAATGAGATATGTAGCACTTTTTCTAGGATGAGTTCACAAATTTAATTGTCCAGAAAAGAGTTCCAGAATTGTTTCGAAGGGAGGATTAGGCACTGGCATTGGTGCATAGCTTCCTAAGGGGAGTACCTCAAAGGTGACCAAGGAGATACACAGCAAGGGGGGATGTAGCACTTTTTCTAGGATGAGTTTGTGAACTTAACTGTCTGAGCTTGTGTGTGACTTAGCCACGGCACTTTTGTCTGTGGGCCTCACTTTTCCTCTCCATAAAACAGGAAAAATAAACCTCTCTCAGTCTAAAGCTATTGTGTGTGCATCAAATTTATGAAACTGCTTTGGAGAGGGTAAGATATAGGTAATACATACAAATAGGGCATTTTTAGATGACGATAAACCCCTAAGCCTTTCTACTCATCCGCCTTAGTTTAACCAAGCCTGTGCAAACTAAAATTAAATCCTCACCTTCTCCCCGACCCCATGCCACTGACTAAACAGATCCTTTCTGGCGTAGGAGAGCCCAGAGAAACCTGAAAAACTGAGTTTCCAACCACAATAGGATGGGAGGTTGGACTTGCCTCATTGTACCCCCTCCCTTTTGGAGTTCAGGCACAACTGGCCAGCATTGTAAGACTGACAGAACAGACTCTTTGCGACCATAAGATACCAAATTATAAACAAGACCTAAGGCCATGTCAAGCAAGAGTTAAGTCACTCTGACCCAGTATACTGTGTCTTCCTCTTGCAACCTGACTCTGGCAAAACACCACACAATAATTAATAGACTCCCTTGTCTTATTTTAAATATTCCTTTCTGCTAATTCTAAGTTTTTAGACAAAGCTTTGCTCCTTTAACCAATTGTAAGTTAAACAATCTCTAAACCCACCTATGACTTGCAAAGCCCTGATTTAAGATCTCCCAACTTTTCAGGCCAAACCAATGTTATACCTTCCTCAAAATGATTTATGTCTTTGCCTGTAACTCCTGCCTCCCTGAAATGTATAAAACTAAACTTAATAATTCCATCACCTTGGGATCACTTACTCAAGGCTTCTTGGTTGGTTTCCCGCCCCCCCCGGCCATGGTCACTCATATTAACTCAGAATAAACCTCTTTAAATTATTTTGTAGAGTTTGGTTTCTCCACTAACACCCATTGTAGGACAGATGTTAAGAATTATTAGGCTCTCTTCTTACAGTGGGTTTGGATCTTTCTAAACACAGCTGTAAACCTACAAAGTTACTCTCTTTCGTGGATAAAGAATAGATCCCCCAAACACTCCATGGAGCAGCTGCGACCAGCTCTCCAGGGCACCATGTGACTCACAATCCAACCGCCTCCATCCGTGTCCATGTCACAGTACACCTGCAGGGGCCGGCTGGCATCACCATGCAGATAGATGGTGTAGAGGCCACTGGCAGCGTTGCTGTTCTGCTGAACCTGACTGCAGTCCAAAGGGTGTGGGAATCGGGCGCCAACTGGGAGCCAAGCAGAGGGACAGCATCATCAGGAGAAGGACAAGGAGAAGGAAGGTGGGGCTTTTTCCCATTTTTAAAACAATGGATTTTGTTTGGAAAATATTTTATAACCTCCTATTTTGCTTCCTCCAACTCTTCACTCACATCTTATTTTTCTCACTCATTCTGTTCTTATCAAACTCTCCAAATGCAACAGAAATAAGGTTAAGTTCACATCGTTCCTCCCTCAAACCAACTCCCCCACAAAATAACACTCCATTTTGCTCCCTTCTTTAGTCTCTCCATTCTGGGATGGGTCTCCTGTGAACGCGGCCCCATTTTCATTTCCTCAGAGTGAAAGAATTTCCTAACTCTGAATGCACCTGCTCCTCACTGGACACCTTTTCTGGCCTCTCAATGCTTGTCAGTCAGAGTACAGGACTCCGCCTTACCTGTGGAGAGGGTAGTAGATGCGCTCCTGCTCTGGCGATCACCCTTGAAGGCAACCAGGGACACAGGGTAGGTGATGCCCTGCTCAAGGTCTTGCAACTCAAACCTCTGGAAGTCCCATCCCAGCTGCACCTCCTACCAAAGGAGACAGTAATAACTGTGAACACCCAGTTATTCAGTTGACTGCCCCCAGCACCCTAGGTGTTAACATCATTCCCTGGTGCTAATAACAGCAGCTCTCAGAGGGCACAGTGTTTTGTCTCTCTGAAGGCGCAGTGGTAGTCCAGAATCCCAGTGGGTCCCAGCCACTTCTCTGGAGGGCTGTGCTGTGGTGGAGACTCAGCATTGTTGCTTCCGGACCAGCCAGGTTTCCTGGGGACTCCTGCCTTCTGATATGCACTGGGGCTGTGACTATAGCCACCATGGGGAGTAAAATGTTGCCAAAAGACTAAGAAAACATTAATACTAGAGGTGACATTGGTCATTGATATCTGTGAAACAGAGAGATCGCCAGTATTTTAGTAAACTTCCTCCTGAACCTGTAAACAGAGGGCTAACTTTCCTAGTAGGGATGGTAAGAATTAAGTAAGATAAAAAATAAACCAAAATGTCCTTCCTTTTTTTCTTCCTCCCTTCTTTCTTGCCAAGGAGAGAGAATAATAATTTTTCATTGGGACAAGTTTTAAAAATTTGCTGACTTTCAGATTCTAAGGAGGAAATACAACCTTCAGAATAAGGGTTAATCGATTCACCAATAAATACTTATTGAGTACCTACTATGTGCTAAGCACTGCCTTAAGCACTTTAGATCCAATGATAAGCAAAACAGACAAAATTTCCTGCCCTGTGGAACTTACATTTACTTGGGAAGATCAACAATAAACAAAATAACTTGGGGCAGATGAGTGCGGCCAGCAATGTGATCAGTATAGCTCGGCCAGCAATCCAGCTGACTGGCCCCACTCAGCGGCTTCACCCAGGGGCTGGGAAGAGAAGGCACCAAGAGAAAAGACAAGCAGGGTCCAGTACCTTAATTGTGCCGTCTGGGAACTGGTAGGTCAGAATGTAGCCATCGATCTGAGCAGAGGGTGGTGTCCAGGTCAATACCCCTCCAGACTGTGTTACAGCAGATGGACGAAGGTTTCGGGGAGGGTCAATTTCTGTATGTAAAAAGTCAGGTAATTACCATTATTAAGATACAACTGAGGCAAGGTAATTTTTGAGAAATCGATTTCCATTTTCTCCCCATACACCTTTCCATTTGTCTTCCTTGCCACACATCCCTTCTGACCTTTGTTTCTAAAAGTACAACCCCTTTGAAAACAAGAGGACCAGAGGAACAGGGCACTGGGTGGGTGCCAGGGTGCAGAATCTGGGCCCCCAGTTCCCAGGAAGATTCTCCGAGAGTGATGGGCTTGAACAGGGTAACAGGCACATTCTCACAGATGTCAGGGCTCCCGAGGGATGTGAAAAGATGGACGAGTGGCTGATCTGAGGGCCCTGTACTCAGAGGCCAGGGGTGACTCAGCACACACAGCTGAAATGCCTGTCATTGATGACTTACAAACAGCCTGGAGGAAGGAGCAGACCTCTGATTTACTGAGATTTCTGACCCACCAGCAGAATGGGGACTAACAATGGAAGTTAAGTTGTATAGAAATCTGATACAAAATTATCTTTCTTACATATCTAAATATGTGGCTTTAGATACAAAAGCAGTACAGGAAGAAAGGGAAGTAGATAAGGAAAACTGTACGTATATAAAGGGGGGGGAGAAAGAGACAGAGAGAAGAAGGAGGATAGAAAAGAGATGTACAAAAAGAAGAGTATTTTTCTTCTACGCATTTCCCCGCCCAAACCCCAGAGGGAATGTGCGGGTACAGAAGTGTACACTGCAGACCAGCACAACAAAAGCCCAGCAAAAATACGAGTCAACACCATTAATAACTGGTCAGACAATGCTTTCATTTTTTTTTTAACCAAATAAGATATATGGAAATTTCCATTTTGAAAAAAGCATTATCATAGAAGGTTATTTTAATTTAGAACTTCCCCCAAAAGATGTCTCCAGGCTATTTTCTACCCAGTAGCATTTCAGTTGAGAAGTGAATTGTAGTATTTTAATAGAAGTCAGACAGCTGTTGTTTTGAATTAGGATGTTTTGACAAATTTTGAGTTTCTGTAATATCAGCTTGGTTTGATTTTCAAAAGCATGGCATCTGGCATAGATTTTATTCTTTCTATCCCGTGGAAGAACTGAATTTCCTGCTTTCATAATCAAAACAAAAACGGTCATGATTTAAATATCTTTAGCTTCTGCCACCTCGCTGCCCAGCTCTCCCCTGGCTGTGGACCTGAGATGTCTGGCTTAGTTACTTTCCCATTTCTATGAAGTAGAAAGATGATAAATTCATTATAGTTATCTTTAAAAACAGAAATAGTAAAACCAAGAAAAGACAAAGAAGGAAGAAGGGGAGAAAGGAAGGAGGAGGTAGGAGGCAGGGAGATGCCGGTTACTGGGACCTCTAGAGAGCAACACTGGGTACGAGGGGGTCTGTAACGGGGAGAAGCGCTTGTGTGTGTGTTACAAAGCTTTGTTTAATTTTAAACATTTTACTATAAACATTTATTTTTTGTATTAAAAATGCCAATTAATTTTAACTATTAAGAAGCATAAAGAAATTCAAAATGAAAGCTACAACTTAATTCTAGCCCAAGAATATGGGGAGGGGGTAGGGAAGGGGAGGGGAGAAGGGCGGCTGGGTGGTGAGAGGGTGACCAGAAAGATCACCTATATATCTGTCTAACAAGGGTACAAGTGAACTTTTCTAAAACTAAAATATAAATGTTTTGACACAATGACTAAGCAAATGACATGAAATCTGTGTTAACCAGCTTGATGAAAGTATTTCAAACTGTATATGAAAACACTACACTGTACCCCATGTTTGCATCAATGTATACAGCTATCATTTAATAAAGAAAAATTTAAAAAAAAAAAAAAAGAAATTCAAGGCATCTCTAAAGCCTGTGGCCACACTCAGTGCACTTAACCGTGGACTGGACAGGCAGACCTTGTCCACAGACCCCAGGGTGGGCATAATGCCCTTTTCCAGGTGCCTCTGAGGGCTGATCTCCAAGATGCTCCATGATGGAACCAGAGGCCCCATCACACACACAAAACACACGTAGTCCCAGAGTCATCATCCTCAGCTGGAGACAGAACAGAGGAAGATGTTCCACCTGCACCCCCACCACAAAAGCTGGAAATGGAAGGGGGGCCTGCCTCTCTCTTCCATGGCTGGAGCTGGGGACCACCCAGTTTCTAACAGCAGCGGGGGAGAGCCTGAGCGCTGGGCTAGGCAGAGGGGTGAGGGAGGCTGCCTCCTGCACCACCATCACCCCACTTTCTCAACGTTCTGCCATCGCATCTGAACTGGCATGCTAACATATTATCTCAAAAAGGTAAAAAGAAGAATGAAGAAATTGAAGAATGTCCTCAGGTAAAGCACCTGCCCTCTCTGCTCCCCTCTCCGCCCCACTCAAGGAGGAAGACTCTCTCCAGGTGGGTATGAAGGGTTCCCCATCCAAGTCCCACTCGGTACCTGTCCAGGCCCTGGTGTCGGCCTTCTTGCTCTCCCGGGTCCCCTTCTCGGCCCACACATACACCGTGTACTCCACACCTGGCCTCAGGCCCTTCAGGACGGTGCTGCTCTGCTCCTTCCCCACAGGAACCTCCTTGGTGTCTCCATCAGCAGAGGTGTAGCGCACCATGTACCTGTCAATGGCGGCCTGCACTGGGTCCCAGGAGACGGTCACTGTGTTCTCCGTCACCCGGTTGGTCACCAAGTTTTGGGGGCTGTCGATATCTTTTTTAAAAGATTAAGAAAAGGCTAAACTTTAAAACCAAGGAAGGATATCCTACCCCCATTTCCAGGAGCTCTCCACTCAAGTTATCACTAATGACAGCGGAATTCCATTTAAAACAGGAGTCAAAAGGTTCCATTTGGGGAGGAAGCAAACCACTGGATTCTAAGACTGGAAAGAATCAGATCTTCTCCCAGTTTATTCATAGAGAAATTTTTTGTCCTTGTAGTTCTCACCAAAATAATAACACAAGCGCCTGTTGTCCCAGCGCTGTGGGAGGCCAAGGTGGGTGGATCACCTGTGCTCAGAGGTTCGAGACCAGCTGAAGACCCTGAAGACCCGCCTGAGGCAGAGTGAGCCAGAGTGAGACCTCGTCTCTACAACAACAACAAGACAGCCGGACCTTGTGATCCCAGCTACATGGGGGGCAAGAAAACACTACAGGAGGAAGAAGTAATAATAATAAAAAATAATAATAATGACACACGCCTCTTAAGCCACAAGATAAGCCATCAAAACTGCTGTCCAAACAACCTCTTTTGGCTCAGTGCCTGGAGCACAGGTTACGATGCCGGCCACATACACCCAGGATGGTGGATTCAAACCCAGCCTGAGCCAGCTAAACAAGGACAGCTGCAACAAAAAAATAGCCAGGTGTTATGTGGCGGGCACCTGTAGTCCCAGCTACTGGGAGGCTGAGGCAAGAGAATCACTTAAACCCAAGAGTTTGAGGTTGCTGTGAGCTGTGACGCCATGGCACTCTACCAAGGGCAACATAGTGAGACTCTGTCTAAAAAAAAAAACTCTTGCATGATCTTCATGGTAGCTGGTTATTTTGTTTCACAGAATTTGAGAGCTAAGTAGTCACATCTTCCAAACTTCTTGACTTATAAAGGGAAAGAGAGTGGAGGCTGAGAGAAATGAAGAGTCTTGGCCACATTCCTGCTGAGTTCGTGTGTTAAAACCAAGACTAGGTCCTCTTTGCTCTGAATTTTAGCCCTTTCATCTTCTCAAGAACTTCACCCCTTTCATCTGCCCTCTCCCTACTGCATCATCAGTCTCTTCTTCTCCATCCCGAGTCCCACACAAGCAGGCTGTAGGATCTCCCATCTCCCCCCACATCATTCTGTTTCTCTGTATCCCTGAACTGACAGACAAACGCCTGCAAACCTTAGCTTCGCCACTCAGTCAATCACATGTGGCATCTATCTATACCACACCACCAAACCTGCTAGCTTAGGTCACTAACAACTTAGGGCTACCATGACTAATTGGACATTTGCCATCCTCAACCACAACCACTTTTGAGCAGCATTTGGCAGAGCTGAACCACTCGGCCCTTCTTGAGGCGCGCGGTTGGCTTCCATGACTACACCCTTCCCCAATTTTCCTCCTAACTCAGGTTCCTCATTCCTTGGTCCTTTATAAACAATCTTCAAATGTTGGAGCATGCAAATCTCCATCTTTTCCTCTCTCTACATTTCCCTCTGGGGATCTCACTCATGTCCCTGTTTTAAATGCCAGCTGGACGCTCACTGCTACTGACTGTTTTCTAGTTGTTTCTACCACTGCATCTGGTATTAGACGCTCAGTAAGAATTTGTGGAATCAGTAAATAAATCACTCAATTAGCCAAGGAACAAGTATCTCAACTTAAAATAGCTACCTGTGGCTATTTAAATATTAATTAATTAAAATAATGAAAATAAAGAATTATTTATTTCCGCTATTTCCGTCACGGTTCAGAGAGCTCTACTGGACAGTGCATTTAGTATTTAAAAACATAATACAAGCATTATCTCAGAAGTATCTCAACTTAAATATTTAAAACTTTTAACATTCCTCCCCAAACTTACTATCTGCCATCCTCTTCCAAAAATGGTACCCCAGCCAGTGTGTTGCTCAAATCAGAAACACAGCTCATACTGGATTCCTCATTTTCTTCTTATCCCACATCTCAACTATCAATAAGTCCTGTCACTTATACTTCAAAACAGAGTCCCAGGCATCGCCTCCTCTCTATCTCTTCTGCCACCACACTTGTTCAGACTATCATCATCTCACACCCAAACTTTTCCAGTAGCTTCTTTACTAATCGTCCCCCTTCTACCCAGGTCATCTCTTATATTCATTCTCCTCACTGTGGCCTGGAAAATGTTTGGGGGGGATTTTCAGATTAATATGAGGGTACAAGTAATCAGGTTACATTGTTTGCATTTGTTAGGTAAAGTTCAAGTTGTAGTTGAGCCCTTCACTCAAGGGGTGTGCTGTGTACCCCTACATCATGCACCTTAGGTGAGAGCTTACCAATCAACTTTCCTCCTGCTCCTCTTTCCCCTTTTCCTTCTGCCCCCCCCCCTTTTGAATTAAATAGCATTTTTCTCTCAGGTGGGCATGTCTTTGTTTATCTATTGGTTCATATAGGTATTGAGTACATTGGATACTTGCTTCTCCATTCTTGTGATAATTTACTAAGAAGAATGTGTTTCAACTCCATCTAGGTAAAGCTTCCATCTTTTTCTATTAAAGAAATTGCTTTTATTGAGCATGGCATCATATCACTCTTCTTTTATAAATACGACACACTTGGTTGGTTATATTTATTTATTCTTGTAATAAATATAACACACCACTTGGTTCCTTGTGATCTGCCAGTT
>NW_003852411.1:18233166-18234951 GCF_000181295.1 Otolemur garnettii
GTAACAGAAACCCTGGTGAGCAGAGAAACTCAGTATAACCTCATAGAGAATGGAAGTAAACGCTGGGGTCCAACCACCCCATCTTCCAGCCAGGAAACAAGAGAAACATCTCCTTATGGCACAGAGGTAGGAAGAGGAGCCCAGCCGCCCCACCAACATGTGGACACCTACAACCTCACCATGGGGGTCCCCTGCAGCACTCACGGGCTCTAAGCCCATCTGAGGGAACAAACTGGAAGCCACACAGCTGTGCTCCTCCCAGAGAAGGAGCTGGTACTGTGCCCTGTCCCCAGTGCCCACACAGCTACTATGCTATACCAACTCAGAACTGGAGCTACCGCTGGAGGGTGCCTTGGTTTGGGTGAAGGCCAAAGGGTTTACCCCTTCATCCTAAGGCTAAACCACTGTCAAGCCACCCTTGCACAGTGGTCTTACACTCCCAAGCTAAGCTGTGAGCAACTGTTCCACCCTTTCCTGTGGGGGATCAGCAGAGGTGTAGCGCACCACGTACCTGTCAATGGCGGCCTGCACCGGGTCCCAGGAGACAGTCGCTGTATTCTCTGTCACCCAGTCAGTTACCAAGTTTTGCGGGCTATCGATGTCTGAAAGGACAGTGCTGATCAATAAACAATATTATAATACTAGGTACCAAACAGTGAGATCAATCCTATAGCCATCTTGCTTGCATTGAAGCAGTTTCCTATTCTGATGGTTTCCCATAACTTGCTGGTTTTCAGTTAGCTGTTTCACAGACAAACAGCTTCCCTTCCCCAGATATACTGAGCTCCTCAAGGAGAAACCACAATGTACCAGAATCTGAAAACCTGACCTATTACCCCTCCTGAGAGTTTAACAAAAGAAATCTCTTTACTCACTTAGTGGGGGCCTAATGAACACCTGTTTTATGCAGCCATGTTCTAGACAGCGTGCAGGATTCAGAGTTGAAGAAGGTGCCGTCTCTGCTCACAAAGATCAAATAATTTTGTGTCTAGCATCATGTCAAATAAAGACCTCCCATTTTGTACTGGAAGATTCTAAAAGCCAGATCCAAATGTAAGCTCCTAAAGGAAGAGGCTGCATCCTGGTATTCCCAGTGGAAGATAGGACACGTGGAAAATGCTCTCTACACATCATTAAGTGATTCAGCAAAAAATAAAACTTATTTAAATATTCTTCAAAATATCATAGATTCACTTGTCATGCTGTTTGCTGGCTAAATCAGTGCATAAAATATTGTCATATATCTCTTTCACAATACTAAGACTAGAACACAGGAGTTATGTGTATCACCCCAGAACTCTGGCCCATGTACACTGTACCATTCCCCAGAAAGGAATGCGTGCCTTGTTTGAACAACGGTTATTTGGGTGTTTCTGTCAACATGTACCCTGTTACTATTCACTCATCCCATCTATGAGAGATCACTACCCCATTATTCTCTATACCTATACCATATTCTTCTTCTCCTTCAGAGAACTTATTATAATTTACAGTCAAATTTTATACTTACAATATGGTTCATTTGTAGTAAAGCAAACCACATACATCTCCTTGCTATGGCAGAGGTGAATTCTACATTCTTAGGGATGAAGACCATGTAAAGGAGGGCAACTCCCTGGGGATAATCCAGCAACAATATGGAATGAGCCAGTGTCTCCTGGACTAGGAAACTACCATAGCAGCACTGATCCACATACACTCTGCCGTTCCACTGAGACGAATGCTCTCCTTTGGTGTTTAAGCAACTACTCTTGAGTCTTTCTTACTCACTCATCCCATCTATGA
>NW_003852411.1:18234971-18236648 GCF_000181295.1 Otolemur garnettii
TTGATGGGCATGACCATGCACGCAATCACAGCCTGGAGTCGGCCATGTGGGCCTGGCTTGTAAGGAACCAGTTAAAGGGAAGTGAGGTGCGGTGTGCACAGTCTGTTATGGAGGGATACCATCCTGCTCTTCCACAAATCAATGGTTTCTAATGACAGAGAAGGAAAATAAAACTTGATCACCACAGACCAGTATAACAAGTCTCATGTTCTGAAAGCACAATGCTCTATTACCTGTCGGGGCCTTGGTGTCGGCCTTCTTGCTCTCCCGGGTCCCCTTCTCGGCCCACACGTACACCATGTACTCCACACCCGGCCTCAGGCCCGTCAGGACAGTGCTGCTCTGCTCCTTCCCCACAGGAACCTCCTTGGTCTCTCCATCATCAGCAGAGGTGTAGCGCACCACGTACCTGTCAATGGCGGCCTGCACCGGGTCCCAGGAGACAGTCGCTGTATTCTCTGTCACCCAGTCAGTTATCAAGTTTTGGGGGCTGTCAATGTCTGAAAGGACAGTGCTGATTAATAAACATTATTATAATAATAAGTACCAAACAGTGAGATCAATCCTATAGCCATCTTGCTTGCATTGAAGCAGTTTCCTATTCTGATGGTTTCCCATAACTTGCTGGTTTTCAGTTGTTTCTTGGCCATACACCTCGTGTCCACACATGGATCTCTAGAACTTCCAGGAGGCAGCACAGGAGAGAGGGATGAGTACAACACCCAGCGTGAGAACAGCTGGGTTCTAGTTCTAGCCCACAGCAGCAGAGCAGAGGGACGGGAATGTCCCTGTAATGGAGCCAGCAGATGAGGGGTCAAATCCCAGTTCGGCCATCAGCCAGCTGTGGCCTGGACAACTCAGCTGCATCTGGCTGGGCCTCGTCTTCTTCATTGGTAAAATCTGGGGTTCAGGTAACATGGACCCCTTCAAGCATGAATGTTCCGTGCATGTATTTAATTATGTAAATTACCAACTTGTTCTTGTGACCTTGGGCAAGTTGCCTTACTTTACTGCTGTATTTGTAAAATGGGATTTTGATTTTCTTTTTTTTTTTTTTTGCAGTTTTGGCCAGGGCTGGGCTTAAATACGCCACCCCAGGTATATGGGGCTGGTGCCCTACTCCATGAGCCACAGGCACCTCCCTAAAATGGGATTGTTAATGGTTATTGTACACATCGCTCTAGGTAGTTCTGTAAACTAAGACAAAAATACCATGTAGAAAAGGGGCTTTGAAACCCCTAGATGTTACAGTGTTTACAGCTCTGAAGCCACAGAATATTCACTCTATAATTCAAAATGTAATCAAGGGCAAACTAATCTCTGCCTCCAGTCCCTCTGCCAAAAAAAAAAAAAAATGAGAAGGTGAGGGGAGATAATATTAGTGCATGTTTTATAGAGTTACTGTATTATATGAGTTAAGAATATGTTCCCTGGACAGACATCACCAAGATAGCTGACTAGAAGCTCCTAGCCCTTGTCCCGCACCCCAAGAGCCAAAACAACAAGTAAACAGCTGCATGTTAATGAAAATATTGATAACTAAAGGAGAGTGCCAGCCGGGCGTGGTGGCTCATGCCTGTAATCCCAGCACCCTGGGATGCTGAGGCAGATGAACTACTTGAGCTCAGGAGTTTGACATAATTGCTTGAGCTCAGGAGTTTGAGCCTCAGCAACAGC
>NW_003852411.1:18236914-18241957 GCF_000181295.1 Otolemur garnettii
AAGTAAACGCTGGGGTCCAACCACCCCATCTTCCAGCCAGGATCAGCCAGGAAACAGGAGAAACATCTCCTTATGGCACAGAGGTAGGAAGAGGAGCCCAGCCGCCCCACCAACACGTGGACACCTACAACCTCACCATGGGGGTCCCCTGCAGCACTCACAGGCTCTAAGCCCATCTGAGGGAGCAAACTGGAAGCCACACAGCTGTGCTCCTCCCAGAGAATGAGCTGGTGCTGTGCCCTGTCCCCACTGCCCACACAGCTACTGTGCTATACCAACTCAGAACTGGAGCTACCGCTGGAGGGTGCCTTGGTTTGGGTGAAGGCCAAAGGGTTTACCCCTTCATCCCTAAGGCTAAACCACTGTCAAGCCACCCTTGCACAGTGGTCTTACACTCCCAAGCTAAGCTGTGAGCAACTGTTCCACCCTTTCCTGTGGGGGAATCAGCAGGGGAACTGCTCCCCCATCCCCACTCCCCATCTCCAGGGCTGGAGGGGAAGTTGCACAATCCCTCCTGGGGGAATGGTGCTTTGGCAAGACAGCTCCATCTACCCTCTTACCCCAGGCTGCACCCTGCCCCTGGAGCCCTGAGCTGAACCTGTGCACTGGCTCCTGAAGAAACAGTGTCTGGGCTGCCTAAAACCATCACGACCCTAGGGCAGAGCTAAAGTGGCACCTCACCCTCTGGGGAATCAGTGCCTTGGCAAGCTGAGCAGCCCTGCATCCCAGGACTGAACTGATATATTAAGTACCCAGCATCCCAGGGAAATAGAGCAGTGGCTGAGCTGAGACACCTGCTTTATAGGCCAGCAGCTCTATTATCCTGCTTCCCTGGAGCTGGACTGTCCCTCAAAAGGTCTGACCTGCTGAGACACCCCTCCTCAGGGAGTGGAGTCATGGCTGTGCTGATCCTTGACCCCTGGGACCCAAACAACAGTGTGCCTGGCCATGCTGGGGTGCCTGCTGCTGCTGCACCTGGCCACACTCAGTCTGGAACACTGCCAAGTCTCACCCTCCCAGGGTCACAGTGATTCCCAAATGGTGTGCTGTGAGAGGATCTTAGATGTGCCGTAAAAATTTTTAGAGATCATTGATTAAATTATTTTTTTAAAAAAAAGTTCAAAGCACAGTCAAGTATATTCTTTTCTTAACTCTTTTTTTTAATCAACATAATTCAAATGTACCACAGAAGTTTAACTGTAGGTTCAAGTATGCTGTGAGATAAAAAAAAAAAAAAGGTTGAAAACACTGGGCTAGAATCACCACTACACAATCCCTCATCCCCAGGAACCCAAGTTGCCACTGAGCCCTATTGACTCAGATTCCCAAATTACAGCCATACACTACACCTAGGTTCAAACCTCCAGAGCACTGCTTCTTCCTTGGAGTTGGGTCGAGGCTGTGCCCTGTACCTCAAGGATAGAATCACAGTTACAACCTCACCCCCTGGACCCAAGCTGCTAGGGGGTGCCTCAAGGTCCCAGTCTTGGTTCTACAGAAAGGCTTGCTCCAATTCCAGACAGAGAGCACACAACTGAGACCCAAAACCCAAGTGTCACAATAGCTTCACAAGATCCTGTGCCTAAGACCCTAGTTCCCCAGCCCAGACACCTCGGGCATTTGAATCTGGAACTCAGCCACAGGCAGCTGCTTGCAGCCCATTTCAGACCTCACTCCAAGAGAGATCCCTTCAGCTAAGTCTCCCTAGTGTGGGGAAAATGAATGCCTCAGGGACATTAACAACCTGCCCCACAAATGTCTGCAGTCTAGACCACTGGGGCGCCCATGGTCACTGCTGATGTTGGACACAGCTAGAGAAGTTGCACAGAGACTGTACAAAATCCTTTCATTTGCCTCAACATGGATGGAACTGGAGGTCATTATGATAGGTCATATAAGCCAGGAACAAAAAGACAAAAATCACATGATCTCACTCGTACATGGGAGCTGAAACAATTGATCTCATGAAAGTAGAGAACAGAATGATGATTACCAGAGACTGGGAAGAGTAGGGAGGCAGCACGAGGAGAGCTTAGTTAATGGGCACAAAAATAGGTAGAAGGAATAGTAAGTTCTGGTGTTCAACATACTATAGTTGACTATAGTTAACCATAATTTATTGTATATTTCAAAATAGCCAGAAGGGAAGATGTGAATTGTTTCCAACACAAAATAAAAAATGGATAAATGTTTAAGGTGATGGAAATTCTAATTCCACTGATTTGATCATTACACATTGTATGCATGTATGAAAATACCCACATGTACTCTATAAATACATGAATTACTAATGTATCAACTTTAAAAATGAAAAAACTTGTCTCTTATGATGGTTCTTAGCACTGAGTAGATGCCCAATGACCAGAAGCTATCATGGCTAATAAATATGTTTGTTGATTCTTTATTTTTTAATTGAGACAGAATCTCACTTTGTTGCCCTGAGTAGAGTGTCATGGTATCATAGCTCACAGCAACCTCAAACTCTTGGGCTCTGGCAATCCTCTTGCCTCAGCCTCCCAAGCAGCTAAGATTATAGCACATGCCACAACTTCCAGCTAATCTTTCTATTTTTGGTAGAGGCAAGTCTCAGACTTCTCAGCTCAGGCAATCCACCCAGCTCAGCCTCCCCAACTGCTGGGATTAGAGGCAGAAGCCATCACACCTGGCCCGCACCTTGATTCTTTATAAATGCAAGAGATTATGCTCCTCCATACCACACACACAGAAGGTACTCTAAAATGTATTCACCAAAAAAAAAAATCATTTCTTTGTTCTAAATAGTTCATTACAAAGCCATTTTCCCAAAGTCATTTGCTCATAGATCCTACCACATATGTTCATTTAGGCTGTGACCCCAAGAAAATCAGTACCTACCTTCCAACCTGAGTCCACACAACCAAGGTAGGGTCAACAGTTTTGTGACCCTTGACTGACCATCTATCTTTGGCCAATAAAAGAGGCTGGAGAGGTCAATGAGGTGGGACTCAAAGATCAGATTTATTTGGAAAGTTCCACAATGAGTTCCATAGGTTTCAATAGGATCCCTTATGGAGCTTGTTCCGTAGACCCTAAAACAGCAGTTCTTAACCAGGGATAATTAGCAATGTCTGGAGACCTTTTAGGTTGTCACACGTCAGGATGGGATGGGGAGACTCCTGGCATGTCATGGGGAGCTGGCAGGGATGCTGCTAAACATCCTATAACCCCTACAACAAAAAATTACCAAGCTCCAAATATCAATAGTGCCAAGGCTAGAAACTTTGCCCAAAGCTTGAGAAACTGGGCTGGTATCTGACATGCCTAAAATATCTGAGCAAGAGAACAGCTAGCTGCTCTGATACAAAGCAAAAAAGGGCTGCAACACTGCCAACAACCTGGACATCCAGGTGAATGGACCAAGGATAAGTGCAAGTTCCCCGGGACCAGGTGTAGGTTAAACATATCGGGCCCACCTGGTGCTCTTCTAGGAGCCATCCAAGAGGCCCACCTAGAGGGACACAGTGACCCCACCAGAGAGGCATTAAAGTATGGAGAGAGGAAAGGGGCATACAAGATCAATAGGAGACAGGGGGTTGCCCACAGGATGCTACAGTGAGAGACCCTCTTTCCCCAAGGAGGAAGACCACAAGGGGCTTCACAACAGAAAGAGTCAGCTTCAACACTCAGCAGCCACAACAGGCTCAAACACCTGTGACTGCTATCGTCAACCAAGACCCCTGGCTCCTCCTCCTCACCTCTCACCTCTTCTCCTTCGAGACCCCAGGCTCTCCTCAGTTTACCTCTCCCTGCAGGGCCAGGCAAAGATGGATCAGAAACTATAGACAGCAAGCTGGAATAACAGTGCCGAAAGTTCAAGGAGGGAGAGAGAAAAGAAGCCAAGCTGGGCCCCAGCCAGCAGCAGGCAGCCCACAAGTGGCCCAAGCTTTAACTGTGAATCAAGTATTCAGGATTACACGGAAATGAGCATTTTAATGACTAAAAGGATACATCTGAGGGACTAAAGGAAACAGAAACAAGCACAGAAAGTCAGGAGCTTAAAAACACAGTGTTTCTTGACCACACTCCATGAGTCTGGCTCCCGCAGCCTGGTAGATACTTTGCTTTTCATATTTATTCCTTATCAAGATGAAACATTTAATGTGTTAATAACAAAGAAGATGCCTAGACAGAGGAAGAACAAAGGAGTATAAGCAATAGCCATCAATCTTTAAACACCAAAGTTTGGAGGCCAGAATCTGAGCCCTGAGTTCTAAGAGTAGCCAGTAAAAGGCAGTGAGGGGCACACAATATATTATGAGGAATACCAACCTGCTTTCACAAAGCCTCCCTTTATGCCAAGGTCAGAGGGGGAAAACCAGTGTGGACAGACCACGAGCACAGCAGAGACACCATGATAATGCATGCTGCATTACCTGTGGGGGTTTTGGTGCCGGCCTTCTTGCTCTCCTGGGTCCCCTTCTCGGCCCACACGTGCACCGTGTACTCCACACCTGGCCTCAGGCCCGTCAGGACGGTGCTGCTCTGCTCCTTCCCCACAGGAACCTCCTTGGTCTCTCCATCATCAGCAGAGGTGTAGCGCACCACATACCTGTCAATGGCAGCCTGCACCGGGTCCCAGGAGACAGTGGCCGTATTCTCTGTCACCCGGTCAGTCACCAGATTTTGGGGGCTGTCAATGTCTAAAAGGCAAATGTATGGAAAAGCCTAAGCTCTGAAGCCACAGAAGACACCCCCCACCCTGTCACCATGGCTTTCATCTGTCAGAGCCCTTTTAGTACAGGCAGTGGTACTTCCACCCTGAGCCTCTGGTGGGAGCTGAGGGAGAAAGCCATCCCTGGCTCTCAACGTCAGGGGAAAAACCATTATAAACTTTGCATTCTTTCTTGGCCTTCAGCTCTGTGAAATGTGAGAACAACAATGTCTTCTTAGCAGCATATGGACATCAAGACCACCAATTAAAACAGCTGCCATGATGTTCAAGGTACTTGATTCATCATTTTATCAAGGGCTGCTTTCTTTTTTTTTGAGACAGAGCCTCAAGCT
>NW_003852411.1:18242799-18256044 GCF_000181295.1 Otolemur garnettii
AAAAAAAAATGCAGCTTTTACCACTCTCTTGTTCCCAAAAGGCCGAAATGATGACCTCAACAAATTTCAGAGTCTGTTACATGTCAATGATTGACATATCTAAAAGGTTGAATTAAGCAAGGGGTCTGAAATTCAAAGAATGAGTCTGTAACATTTAACAAGAAGTAGAGTTTTCAGACAAAGCCAACATATCAATATAAATGTTTCCCACAAGTTGCCTTGGGATAAAAAGACTTGGTCTTCACATTCAAATTTCTCCTTTACCCTGAATTTATATAATACAGTCCTCTGGTTCCTGACTTCTTGTACCTGAAAGCAATTATATTGAATAAATCTCTGCATCTGCTCTGATATGTTCTTTGGGAAGAAAAATATCCTAGAAGTAGGAGCTGCCAGTTCTTTTCATATAAAACATTTTGTCTGTGACCAAGGAACCAGGAGATTTTTTTAAGTGATGGTATCTGAGGTCTGGGTTAATAAAAATAATCCTACTTGTAAAATCTCTTTGAGTTTCCATGTGACTAAACTGGGTTAGAACCTGGGCTCTGCAGTTTTCTGATTGCTAACTTTGGACAAGCCAAGTAATATAGGTCTCCATCTCCTCATCTCTCTGAAGGAAGAAATATCAGTGCCTACCTCAAAGGTTACGGTGAACAGTAAATGAGATATTGCACAGTAAATGCTCAAAAATGGATTGTTATTACTAATGGCACTTAAGGTATGGGATGCTATTTTCTTTTTAAAATATAAACCCTTAGAGTCAAAAATCCAAGCAATTGGGAATGTGGCTGGCATGGCTATATTATCCTTTTTCAGTAGCCACTTCCTTGAAAGGCTGCATTTTCTGTGATGGTGCCTGAGAAACAGAGATGAAATAACTTGCCCAAAGCCACTCAGCTAATAAATATCAGAGCTGGATTTAAAACCTGAATAGTCAAGCTTCTGAATCCATATTCCTAACTACTTAACTGCTTCTCTGAGGGTCTCCGTATTCAATGACTGTCCAGAACAAAGCCCAAACCATAAGCGAATCCTTTCCCTCTAATTTCCTGCCAAGTGTTCTGGAAACTCAAGTGGGCTCCAGCATAAGACTGCTCTGAATTCAGGGATATACTAGAGGATTTAAGCAAGAAAAAACAGCCAGGCTATATCCCATTATAGTCCCCAGAGCGCTGCAGGGACGAGCTGAGTGCAACGACTGGGTGAAGTATGGACACCTCACGGTTTCTGAAAACTTAAAGGCAGAACCAGTACATTTGGTGAATGTTGACTCAGGATGCAAACCATTTCCACAGTCTGAAAGAGAGCTCTCGATTATATGCAAAGTGCTTGTACAGCCACTGCAAACTGAGATAAGCATTCAAATTCACTGTCAGCCCAATGTTTGGAGTTTCCACATCTAAAAAATGAAAATTAGAAAATGTTACTCTACTCCGAGGGAGTTTGCAGATGGAATTCCAACCCAAATAAAGGATGACCTTCTGTATCAAATTAAAGGCTGCTCTTTTTTTGTTTGAAGTTAAAAAGGAAAAAAATTCACAATTATGAAATTCAAAATTGCTTTTGTAACCTTCCCTGCCAGCCCTACAAACAAAAGAGCTGATACCAGGTGAGCAGTGACTTCCTGTTTCAAAAATCAACCTCCCTGCCGTGAGGAGGCCTGATTCTGCTCCTGTTCTTCTGTTACCTGTGAGGGCCTTGGTGTCAGCTTTCTTGCTCCCCTGGCTCCCCCTCTCAGCCCACACGTAGACTTTGTACGCGTCTCCTGGCCTCAGGCCGGTCAGGGTGGTGCTGCTCTGGTCCCTGTGAACGGCTGTCTCCTTGGTCTCCCCATCAGCAGAGGTGTAGCGCACCATGTACTTGTCTATGACAGCCTGAACCGGGTCCCAGGAGACAGTCGCTGTGTCTTCTGTCACTCGATCAGTGACCACATTGGTTGGACCATCAATTTCTTTATGAAAATGCATGAGAAAGAAACATCAGAGGAACCATTTGTCTGGACAAGATCATAGATGCTTAAAGATCTAATTCACCTGATTGACCTAGTCCAATGGTCAATAAAATCCAAGAAGCTCTATCATCTAGGACAGATGGGCAGCTGGTCTCTGTTTGAACCCTAAACTGAAAAACAGCTCCCTAACGAACAAAACAATCCGTTCTACTTTCCGACCCCCAAATCCATTAGAGAAGACTGCTTCAAGTATAGCCACTTGAAGAGTAGCCCCTTCAACTGTGTCTGCCCTTGGTACACATACAGAATGCATCTAATGCCTCTTCCAGGAAACCACCCAGCAAGGATGCAAGAAAAGCTATCATTCCCCTTCCTAATTCTCCTCAAATCAAACCACATCACCTCTCCTATCCATTCCTTCCAAATTATATTTTCTAGACCTGGCACTTACATCTAGTTACATTCCTTTCTCTTTTCAAATAAAAATCCCCAAAACTCAGTTCATTCATTCAACAATTCATCAAATGTCCATTATGCCAGGGAACATTATGACACTCAAGAGTCATCAGTGAGAAAACCAGAAATCTCTGCCCATATGGAGTTCATGTTCAAAAAGGATCAATGTAGAGCAGTATTTTAGCTATGTCCTGGACACCGTGCTGAACCCATGGCCTTTGAAAACTCCTAATTTTTTCCATACATGTCCCTGCTAACCCACAGGTTCTCAGCCTTTGTCAACCAAGTACTACCACCAGAGATCTTCTGAAGTAGACTTCAGAAGATCGTCCATAAGCTGTGGCATCTCTCTTTAAAAGTCAAATAAACAAAACTCCCCAGGTGATTTCTGATACACCTCAAAGGCTGGGAACCCCTCTGCTCAGCCACTGATTCTTGTTAGATTTTATCTTATGGATTCCATGTATAATTTGGTCTTTCATCCAACATGCTCATTTTTCTTCCCAGCCTCTTCTCACCTGAGAACTTAATAAGTAAGCCATCTGGGCACGTCCATTAAGGTTGCTGACAAGGATGGTGCACAGAGCAAAGCCTAGAAGTGCTATAAGAACCCAACCTACATGCAGATTGTATCCTTCTGGGCAATGGCACACAAAACATCTTACGTTTGGACACCCAAGCATTTTTCCTTACTTTCCACGCTGTTCTTGTTCTCTTGGCCAGGGGCTCTCTAGAGAGAAATTATAACTTCATATGCTGTCATGTTTTTAAAAATAGCCTGAGCAACAGAGTGAGAATCTGTCTCAAAAAACAGATAGGGTCTCTATGTTGCCAGGCTGGTCTCAAGCTATTCTCCTTCCTCAGGCTCCTAAGTGCTGGGATTACAGGAGTGAGCCACCCTCCCCAGCCAGCCTCATTTTTAAATATCAGCTACAAGGTACGCTTGCCGAGCACAAGGGCAGCATTTCATTTGCATGCAAGGAAATGAAATCTATTCCATTACAAGAGGCAGCGCATGTTTTATTTAGTAAATCAACTGCTATCTATTGAGTAGATACTAAATTCTGCATGTTTTTCATATATTACTTTATCGAATCTTATGGTAACAACACAAAGCATTTATCAGATTTCCCAAGTACCAGTTTGCAAAATGAATAATGCTTACCGTTTTTAGAGCACTAACTCTACAGCAGACTCAGAGAGGTTAGATAGTTTGCCCAAGATCACTCAGCTGACCAGTGGTAGTGGCTGACTCATTCCACAAACATGCAGTGAGTCCTGGCCTGCAGCTGGGGATTCAGCAGGGCTATCAGTTGAATACCAGGGCCACCATCTAAACTCAGTCCTATCTAACAAAGACTAGACATTTCCACTTGGTATCACTATAGCCTCGGCAGCACTATCAGCCTTTTCTTTTGAAATTAATAATAATAATAAATTATAAATAAAATGTGATCTGAAAGGTTGCTATAATCTGGTCTAGCAGCAGTAATAGATTAGCATTTGGAGAGACAACTAGAGAAAGAAAATGGTCTTTTCTATGACCATTCTATCCTCAATGGTCCTTGAGGATGTCAAGGACCTTTGTAGGCTCAAGCAGCCTCTGAGAGAATGTTCAGGAGAAAGAGTGCACAGCAACAGAGAGGGCTCCCCTCTTGGCCTGCTGCGTCTTTCAACGCAAGACATAATTCAGAACACACAAAAGGCTACAGAAATTAGTGGTGAACTGGGAACAGAGAAATCAGGATGCAAGAAGAAGAGAGTAAGAACACCCTGACATTTCTGCTCTTAAAGTCCCTGGGCCCCACTGTGTCCAAAGTGACCCCCATCCATGCAGATCCCAGAAGTGCCTCCCACTCCTTCTCACCATCCTAGCTCGTGCTTGCTGCTATAGCTTCTGCAAACCACAGCCCAGGTCCATGGCTGTGTGGGATCCATGCCGCCTGGGTGTGCTAAGAGATTTAGCACACCCACGTGGGTGGACGGAAGAAACTGCAATAGCCCAGAGCTCTCAGAGTACTCAAAGGATGGAGAAGAACCAGGGAAAGGCATCTGGAGTCTAAAAAATAAGAAGGTAAGGCTGGGTGTGGTGACTCACGCCTGTAATCCTAGCACTCTGGGAAGCCTAGGCAGCTGGATTGCTTGAACTCAGAAGTTCGAGACCAGCCTGAGCAAAAGTGAGATCTCATCTCTACTAAAAATAGAAAAACTAGCCAGGCATTATGGTGGGCACCTGTAGTCCCAGTGACTTGGGTGGTTGAGCCAAGAGGATCTCTTGAGCCCAAGAGTTTGAGGTTGCTGTGAGTTAGCATGCCATGGCTCTCCACACAGGGTAAAAAGTAAGACTGTCTTAAAAAAAAAGAGTAGGCAAGTAAAACAAAATCATATCATGTATCATGCCAGGGTTATAGAAGATCTGAAGTTTAAGCCCAAAGAGGTGATATGATTTCTATAAGTTCACAGAGCCTGTTAGAGGCCAGGCCAGCCTAGAAGTGTAGGCTCTCTGCCTTCTCTCTCCACAATTTATCTCAACTCCCTAACAACTTAAACAGGAAGGGGCTCTTCACTGAGCTGTCCCTTTCCTTGACAATCCCCAGGATGAGAATCAGATGCCAAGATAGATACAGAAAAGGGAGAAAAGCCTCAGAGATGGGACCTCCATGACAGGCCGCCACATAGCTGGAAGAGATCGGCTCTGCAAGACCTAAACCTCCCTCTTGGCCAATAAAGACCATGGGATCATTAGCAGTTTTTCCACACAGTGAAGCTTTACAGTAGCTTCGGTAACTGGCCAAGTCACAGATGAGTCACAGCTGTAGCCACAACTGCAAGAGAAGCTCTCCCTGGCTCAGCCCCCATGTCCTCCTCAGGATACAACTTCCCACCTGCTGAACACTAACTAGCAGCCCTGATGGGACCTTTCCCAGGGTCAGTCAAGGTTGGACAGATTTAAAGCCAGACATACAAGGCCTGATACATGGGACTTTGAGTACACGTATCAAAGCTTTGTACATGTATGGAAGCTTGAGGACATGTGTTAGTTAGAACAAAGATGGGCCCCCCTTTAAAGAGACCTACTTGCAAAACCTGAACACAGTATATAGAAGAAGTTCATTAGGAGCTCTGTTTGCATTAGGAAAGTTTATTCCACTTTATACGAAGATTCGCCACAAGGTCGGGTGAGGAATAGCTATTCTTGGTCTAGGCTATAACACGCAAGTACATGTCGACCCTCCAGCACATGGCCACAGGCACTAGGAATAGGTTTCTCCATTCACAGTGGCCACCTGTGACTTACCCAGCTGGTGTAGTGGAAAATGGTGCAACCAGGATATAAAATCTATGAGATAGAAGCTGAGGGGCAGAGAAAGGGGATCTGTGACCTATGTTACTAATTTGAAGGTTGGTTCTCAGACAAGGTGTCTTGAATGGACCTAGGCATTTATGACTTTGCTCTCACAGGCCTCCTCTACTGCCTTTCCACTGTGGCAACAAAGTGATTCAGAAGGCACCATTTGTAGAGAAAGCGTTCAGAGAGAACAAGCCTTCTTCTTGCTGTCCTCTAACTTTGCTTCTGGAAAGAATAGCAACTTCAGTCTCAAGTTCAAATGCCGCCAGATTAGCTATTCACTAGTTCACTCTGAGTCTCCTAAATGTAGGTTTCAATGTTCTTGTCTGAAAAATGAGAATAATAATGCTTGCAATACTATTATAGGGCTCAGAGATAATATTTATAAAAGGTCACAGTACACAGAAGCCCACTAGAATACAGTGGTTACCCAAAGGATAAAGATCATTATGGTTTTTCAGCCACCAGCTGTGTGAAGACAGGAGTTCTGAGTGTTGACAGGGAGCTCAGCTTAGAATGCGAAGTCTGGGAAGGAAGGTTTTAGGAGGCTACGCCATTTCAATGGAACCTTGTGTCCACATATCAGTAAAAAGTGAAAAAGATAATAAGAGAAGCAAAGCTGTTATTTCAGCAGAACATAATCTCAGGGGGAAAGTTCCCCAAAATTGCTGAAAAGTAAATGAAATATGCCACCTATTCCGCCATGCACAGGAGCTTGTGAAATTACAGTACAGCAAGCACACCTTGTTTTATACTGCCCATGGGGAGGCGTGAATCATAAAAGTTATTTAAAAAAACATAATAATTAAAAAATAAGCAAGAGAGAGAACTTTAAATTCATTTAGCCCAGCCCTTCATCTCATAGATACAAAAACTGAGGACAAAAGATTGGCGCCACCTCTCAGTCTGTGGCCTGCCTAATAGAGATATGAAGTGTGGCTGCGGGGGCCGGGAGGTGTCCAGGGACACACCCTGAAGACGCACGGGCCTGGCTTGTGCTTTGTCCTTGCTACTCTTGAAGCTGACCTTTCTGGAAGGTGCTCCAATGCACTCTGAGAGTGTTAACAGGGTGAAGAATCTCAGTCAGCCCTTCTCCTTCATGGTAGTGGTTCCACTGGGTGACTTGTTAAATGGAAAATACCTCAACTGTGTCATTTCCTCCCTGGACGCGCTTACACGGTTCTTAAGATTCGGTGTCTTTTTCCATCTTGTGGGATGCAAAACATTTGGAGAAAATAGAGATTTTTGTTTTAAAAATCCCTAAGTTAATTAACAGTCTAGTCAGGTTTGAAAGTATTTCCTGACATTAGAAATTACCAAGTCTTTTTTCTGTTGGTCAGACATATGACACAAATGTATTTGAAACCCCATAAAATATTCCATCCTGCTTTTAATTGGATATAATTGACAATAAAAACACTACGTGAGTGGTAACATTCTAGTTGGGATGATATACATAGTACTTGAAAGGTTAGCTAGCAAATCGAGACCATATGTGATTAAATGCTCTCAGGGACTCAGGCGATGATGGCTGACATTAAATGTGGTCATAGAAGGCTTTAGTGGAGAAGTTAAGTTTTAACTCAGCCTGGAAGGATGAATGGTATCATTGCTATGAACCCCAGCAGGACAGAGACCATGGCTTGTCATCTCCAGAGGTTTCTAAAGGGACCGTATCTTCTTTGCCTAACTGTACCTTGCAATAAATGTTTGTTGAATTAAATGAATTGGTAACTAAAGATAATAGCAGATGGTTTTCTAGGCTGGGTTTAACAACATAAACCCACAGTGCAGAGAAATAAGCCTGTTCTTGGGAAACTCCAAGAACAATCTGGCTACAGGAAATAGTGAGAATAACAACAGCCCGGGTTGGACAGGCCCCCTGAGGCCAACATAAAAGGATTATACCCTATTCTAGTAATGAGAAGTTACAGGCATTTTTTTTTTTTAATTAGACAGTAAACAGTATGAAAATTAACCAGAAATAATGAACAGGAAAGATAGAAGGTGTGGTATTATGATTTATAATAAGAAACATATTTGGTCTTGGTCACCCAGATTTCCAGCACACAGGTCCTTAAACTCTTGGAATCTTTGAAGTGTAAAGTGTCTTCTTTCTTATGCGAGTGAGGGAACTCCTGGCCAGGGGCCTCTAGAAAGTCACCGGATGAGAGAGTGGTGGCAAGGGGAACTGACTGCATAATTAGAGGGCTGGAACTTCCAGTCCCATCATCACCCCCTATCCTCTACTCCACCCCCCTAACTGAGGAGGGAAAAGGTGCTAAAGGTTGAGTTAATCACCAGTGGCCAATGACATGATCAACCAAGCCTGCGCAATGAGGCTGCCATGAAAGCCAGGAAAGCATAGGGTTTGGAGGGCTTCCTGCTCACTGAACATGCAGAGGTTCCCGGAGGGTGGTGTTCCCAGAGGAGGAGTGGGAGCTCTGTGCCCCTTCCCACGTACCTTCCATCTGGTGTTCATCTGGATCCTTTATAGTAAATGAATAAATGTAAGTAAAATGTTTCTCTCAGTCTGTAAGTCTTCTAGCAAATTAATGGAACCCAAAGTCCTAGGAACCCACAATTTATAGCCAGTTGGTCAGGACTACAGGTCGCAGCCTGGGAACTGGTATTGCATCTGAAGTGGGAGTAGTCTTATTGGACCAAGCTCTTATCCTGCAGGATCTGATGCTATCTCTAGGTGGATAGTGTCAGAATTGAATTGCATTACAGGACACCCAGTTGGTGTGCAATGGAGAATTGCTTGGTGTACAAGGCTAATCTACTTCCAAGGATGATGTGTTCTCTGTGGTGTTGACTGTGTACAAGAAGAAAAATGCTTACCTCCTGCAGGAAGGGAAAAGTGGGAAGCACTTTAGCTTTGTAGCTAAGCCCAAAAGCTTAGACTGGGACATCCTAGTTCAAACCCCAGCTCTGTCATTTCCTAATAGTCAATCTTGAGTTGAACTTCTCTAAGCATCAGTTTTTTACAAACAACCTAAAAATAATAATAGTGTCTAATTCACAGGACTGTTGTAAGAACTAAACGAGGTAAGTCACGAAAAGTGTTTAGTGAGTATGATGCCTGGCACATAGTAAGCTCTCAAGCCACAGCTAGAGAGAAAACCACCAGAAACAAGGAAGAACTTCTTTTCAACTTTCTGAGATAACAGCCCACTATTCAACAGGCAGCACGGTCTAGATAGTTTAGCTTATAAATTAAATTGTATCTTATCCTTTGTAGTTATTCAACTATATCTCTTTCATATTCCAGATATGCAAAATGTTAAGCAGATAAAATAGTGATTTCAATCCTTGCACCATCTCACCCCTTATTCTCCACTACCCCAACCAGCTACTTCCAGGACTGAATTGGAAAAAACGAAAAACCTTTACAAGGAAGACTCAAAATTCAAAGACTCCTTCTTTGCTGGCTCCAAGGATTAGCCTCCACCAGTGGCATTACATTGTAGATCACAGGTTCCCAACTTAGAGAAGGCTGGAACACAGTTATTGCAGGAGGTTCACAATTCAATATGGGCCCAAGTATTGTTTAAAAACTAAAATGGTGGCTCAGGCCTGTAATCCCAGCATTCTGGGAAATTGAGGCAGGTGGATCTCCTGAGCAGGAACAATACCCCGTCTCTACTAAAAATAGAAAAATTAGCCAGGCGGTGTGGCAGGAGCCTATCGTCCCAGCTACTGGGGACGTTGAGACAAGGAAATCTCTTGAGCTCAAGAGTTTGAGGTTGCTGTGTGCTGTGACACCATGGCATGCTACTTGGAGCACAGAGTGAGACTTTGTCTCAAAAATAAGAAAGAATGAAAGGAAGGGAGGAAAGGAGAGAGGGAACATAGGATGTCTTAGACATTATTATATGCCTACATTGTTCTCAAATTCTGTTCTGATTTCTACATGAGAAATTATCAAGTGTTAACTGATCTTTAATGTTTGGCCATTATATATTTTCTAATATACAGATGTTAAATATATTGCTGTTGCTACGTGGGGGTCTTTAATATCTTTTGACATTCGAGAACAGACTGAGTGTGGTCCTCAGGAAAAAAATGTAGGTGTGATAAGAAGAAAATGATAGATCACCTGTCTTTAGGTAACATGGAGCTGTGTGCCTACATCCACAGCAGTAAGTGTCTTAAAATAAGGCAGTGAGTGACTGAAGCTGTTAAAATAAGCAGCAAGGTGTCAGAAATCGCCTTTTCCTTTGATCCCAAGATCCTGGGGGAGATTCTCAATGGCACGAAAAGATTGGAAACAGGAAAGTTTGTTTCCACTGCACTGCCCTCTAAAATAGATGTCAGTACACAAAGGGATAGAATCCTTGACACGCAAATCCCAGAATTTTTATCCAGCGAGGAGTCAGCCAAGAAAAACATCAGACTGTGAATATGATTAACCAGTAATAGTACTTCTAGGTAGCTCTCACCTGTCCTGCCATTCAGGAGAATCGGCCTTCCCTCTAGTTCTCCTCGCACGGGGACAACTGTGATGTTATACTCTGTCCCGGGCTGCAGACCTGGAAACAAGCAGCCAGCTTGGATGTGAGCACAGGCACCAGGCACCCCCACCTCCCCCAGGATCTGCCCGGGGATCCCTCCTGTGAGGAGGAGAGGAGGGGTTATGCTTTCCCCTCCAAAGACAAACCCCTATGTAGGAGCAAATAAAGACCCACAGCAGGAGTGGAATATGAGGCCTCACTTAGGGGGCCTATCATCAGGGTTGGGGGGGACAGTGGATATGAAGACAGCAGTGCTCCTGTTCTTTGGGGGGCCACCAAGCACCTACGTCCCAGTTTTATTTACAGCCCCAAATGTTTTCCGGCCCCCAACAATCCTTTTCCCTCTAAAGATTCTTTCCATCTCATTGTAATAATTGCCCTGGATTTTTTTTTCTTTTCTGAAAGTTAATTCTCTGTAGAAGCACTCTGAATGATTGTTCCCCCTGGCACAAATATCCAGATGCTGGTGGTGGCACAATGCAAGCAAACAGCAGCATGTGTGAGGCACACACCCTCATTCCCCACCCCACAAACACTGAGCCCCAAGATGTTCTCTCAAGACAGAACTCAGAAAGTGGATGGACGATACAGCCCCACAGAAAAATTTACCCTGAAATTAATAAGAATCAGGGCCCCTCACTTTCCTGGGCCCTGAGCCTCATTAAGTATTATTTCTCTTTGCAGAGGCCCTGGAAATTGGATTAACTTCAAGCATTGTAAGAGTTGATCCATCCCTGTGCACTCATTCGTTCCCTTTGTGCTGCATGAATTCCAGCCCTCTGTGCCCCACCTGGGTCTCCTGATAGCACCATTCTGTGCATTGAGCTCAACACACCAATCTCAAAAGCACCCCTTCCCCCACACACACACCAGTTCCTCCAAAAGGAATGTCTGTACACCATTGAGACCATCCTGAGACACAGACAGGGTCTTCTGGAGGGTTGGCTGACTTGGAGAACATCTCAGACGTGTAATCTGCTAATAAGGGACCCTGATGCTGGAGCAGTCTACAAGTTTCCAGAGGGACCTTACATCTGGAAGTTTTAGGGCCAGGGGTGAAGTGTGATTCCTAAGGCCCCAGGACACTCTGTACACACATAAGCAGTGCAGAGCTTGTAGCTTCTGCACACACTGTCCCCAAGTCAGCATCCTCAGTGTTGGCTCTTACCAGTGATGTCGTATCGGCTCTTGGGGTCACTGCTCTTAGGCACAGTGACCTCTGCCACCTCCTGTCCTGTCATGGGGCCATACCGCAGCTTGTAGTAGTCCACCTCAGTTGGGGGGTTCTCCCACTCCACATCAAGGGAGTTCTCAGTCTCATCGGTCACCCAAGCAGTGCCAAGCACAGAGAGGTCTAGGGAGGGATTGAGGGAGGCAAGAGAAAGCAGTGAAGAGTGGAAGTCCTGAAGGTCCGTGACACCCCAGTGGCTACCAAGACAGCTCCCTTACTAGGCATACTGAGAGCTGGCTTTAGCCCAGAACACAAGCCATTACAGGTGTCTTAGCACTACCAAAGTAGCAACTAAGCTGCTGGTTTTCTGGTTTTCCATGGAGGGCAGACTGTCTTCTGGGAAAGCCTCCACTCTCCTAGCTCCTCCCCACATCAGATGCTGCATAGGCAGCCCTCCCTGTCCCAGCCGACTTTGGTCAAGCCCAAGCTATCTATGCTCTCAGGGCAGCCACCCCAGCCCCTCAGCCCAGGGCTCAGACTACTCTGGACTAAATGATCACCCTTTCGCTGCAGGGACCCTGCCCTCCGAGATGACCTCAGGATGAGACGTGCCAGTCCTCCCTGACATGTGAAAGAAAACGCACTGCAAATTTTCTAGATTATAACATTTCTAATACAACCAGATCCTTCTTCCATCTCCCAAATTACAGCCCCTGCCCTAAATTCTCCTCTAAGGATTAACCCTAGGCAAAACTATGAAGTAGGTGAATTTTAATTGGTCCCTCTCAGTGCTTTTTCTGCACCTTCCACCAAATTTTAGCATTTCCACCAAATACCTGGTATTCTCATGCTGCCAAGTCTATCTATCCAGTGAGGAAGGAGAGTTACTGTAGCCATTCATTCATTGTAAAGTACACACATTGTCAGCTAAATGTTTACCCTTCCACTCAAAAAAACTTCATGAAATTTTATAATGATTAATACAAAAGAACGGAGAACTGATATGGCTCTAAGGGGAGAACATTTTTTGGAGGGGGTGGGAGGGCTGAGGTCTTTTGGGAGCACTTTTAATTCCCACATCCACATCCCAGGCTATGCAGCCTGGCCTTGTGGGTTTGTAAGATGGAAGACAAGTTCCTTAATTCTCAGCCTTGTGCCCTTCCACCGTCACATCCCCATCTGCACCTCCCTGGAGGTGTTTCCACCCAGGCTGACAATCCCTTGTCAGTGATGTACGACAGGGAATTTGTGCATCAGGCAGTGGCCTTGAAGCCCCTTGGCCCTGAATGTCCTTGCCTTGCTCTGCAATAGATAAAGAGGCTTCTTAGGGCCTTTTCTCCAACGCATGTCCTCTCACCCACTGGCTTCCATCTGCTAGCCTCCAGGTTTTGTTTCTAGACTTCCTTCCAGGAAGGAATTCCCCAAGGGATGGATTAATAGGCAGGTGAGTAGTGGAAGTGACTCAAGGTTGTAGAAGAGGTCCTGCAAGGCTTCTGAGAATGGGAAGGATTTGCAAATGAGGACAGTCAAGATTAAAGATGGCGACAAGTGTCTCTCTCCCCAGAAGCAAACAAGGATGGGTTTAACTTGAGTCTCATTAGACAGAAAGACAAAACATCACACTTTCAGGGTTTTACAAGACCTGAGAGCAAGACACCTTAGAGCAGATGCCCCGTCCTTCTCTGGCAGGCTCTGGATGCTGTCCTGGCTAGACTGCTACTCTTTTACCAGCCATAGCTTTAGCTCCTCTTGTCTGCCCTCTTTCTAGACAAGATTCATTAAGATACACAGCCACAGGCTC
>NW_003852411.1:18256311-18261329 GCF_000181295.1 Otolemur garnettii
AAAAAAAAAGATACACAGCCACAGAACCTCCCCCATTTCTTGACAGCATGTGACTCAAAGCAAATCCTTGCTTCCTTAAACCTCCCTCCAAATTACCTAACACAGATCCCAGTTCCATAACCAGGCCTTTCTAACACTCCCCTTCTGAGAGGCTCCCACAGCTCCCCGGGATGTGCAGCCTCTCATGCTAGAACAATCAAGAAACCCAAGTTGTTCCACTACAGATGCATTCCTAGGAGTCTCTGGCTCATGGGCATGGCAAAGGCAATCACAAATTGTGCCCTTGGGATGCCAAGTCTCTCATGCACTTTCCATCACTGACCCATCCCCACTGCCACCCTATTGCCACCACCAAAAAGGGACAAGCAGTCTGATATTTCTGCAAAGACAACTGCATATCAAAGTCCCATCCATCTGGATTTCCCTGGATCTTTCTCCAAGAGTTTAGGGCAGAATGGAGACAGAACACCTAAAACGGTGCCTCGCACATAGTAGGCTCAATAAAAATGTGTTGGAGTGAAGGAATAAATCAAAGTCACTCAGACAACAAATCCTTGAGGATCGCAGCTCTTTAAGAACTTTCATGAGGAAACAAGAATTTCTAAAGAGTAAGCAGTTGATGCTTATCCTTCCAAACATTTTTGGTGGCAATTGGTGGCACTAGAGACTTTGTCCCTCCAGATCCAGTCTCTACCACCCTCCATCCTGCTCTGTACCACAGGATGTGACCTTTATGAATTGAATCAGCTAGGTCCCCTGGTCCTTTGGCATCTGGGTTCAGCAAGTGGAAGTGACCAGCAGATCAGAGAACACGAGAGAGAGTCCAGGCAATTGGACTGCCTGCATCCCCCTACCTAAACCAGCCCATCAAGCAGCCCTTTCCTGCAGCCCTCCCCGGGTCCAAGAACCAGTATCTGTTTCCTTTTCCTTCAGGCTAGGGTGTATCCACATTGATGCTAGTTTTAATACCTCACCACCCCAACCCTACCCACACCTTTGGGAATAGCCTCTTCCTTAAACTTTCTTCAGTGACCCCATATATGTCCTATCTTTCATGCTGAAATGAATGTGACTGACCCAGGTGGCTTCAGCAGTCTCTCACTCATACCAACCTGAGCTTCCCAAATGGTCTTAGAGAATGAGGGGGTGGCTGCAGTGGGTACAGCCTGACTAATTAATCTCTAGGACAGAGGGGACCCCTTGAGCCCCAATCCAGCAGGATGCCAGCTCTGGCTTGGAGGAACTATTGATCAGAAAGCAGGAGAAAGGCAGAGAGAACTGAGACTCTTTTCCAGAACATAGGATTGCAGCAGCTTTGTTTTTCAAACCCCAAATCAGGGCTAGTTAGCAGAGAGGATTTGTGGGGACAATGGGGAGAAAACATTTAACACGAGGCCTCCTCAGAGAAACCTGAGCATCTGGCTGGTCCCTCACCTGTGGTGGCCAGGAGATGCTGTGGGCTGCTGGAAACATCTTTCTTCACGTTGCGCAGGGTGACTATGTACCTGGTTCCAGGCAGCAAACCCAGAATCTCGTAGCTGTTCTGCTCCTTGGGCACTTGGATCTGCTTCCCGGAGAGCTCCTTCCCCAGGGGGTAGTAGCTGAGGAGGTAGTGGTCCACCTCACTGGACGGTTCCCAGCTCACCAGCAGGGAATCCTCCGTGCTCTTGAGCAGCTGCAGGCCCTGGGGGGCGACCACTGTGGGCAGAAGGGGATGAGGGAGCGAGGGAGGCAGTAGAGTGGGTCCCCCCACTGAGCATTCACTCCGCACCTGCCCTCTACTTAACACTATGATGGCTGGGGGGGGATGCAGGCCTGTGTCAGGCACCATGCATGATCCCCCAGAACTTATTATCTGGTATGAAATTGATAAATACACGCTCGCACACATAGCCTTTAGATCGCGAGACCAGTGGTCCCCAAAGGAGCATTAGCATCACTGGGAAACCTGTTAGAAATGCAAATTCTTGAGCCCCACGCCAGAATCAGAAACTTGGGGGTGCGGCTCAGTAATCTGTATTTTTACAAGCCCTCCGGGGTACTCTGATGTAGGCCAAAGGAGGAGACCTCCAAATAGGACAGTGTGAATTGACGGTTCCAGGGTGCAGGGAAAGACGCGAGGAGGGTGCTTCTCTGCTCTCACCCTGGGCGCAGTCGAGGCCCGTGAAGCCCTCCTCACAGTAACACTCGCCGGTGTCGCAGAAGCCGTGACCGCTGCAGTCGCCGGGGCAGCGCCGCTCGCTGCAGTCCTCCGACGTGAAGTTCTCGTGGCACCGGCAGACGCCGCGCACGCACACGCCGTGGCCGCTGCAGTTCTCGGGGCAGGCGGGGTAGGCGCAGTCGGCGCCCACGAAAGGCTCGTCGCACAGGCAGCGCCCGTCCTCGCAGCGCCCGTGGCCACTGCACGCCCCGGGACAGGCGGGCTGCTCGCAGGCGGCGCCCTCCCAGCCCTGCTCGCAGTGGCAGCTGCAGGTCACCAGGGAGAAAGTCCCATGGCCGCTGCAGTGACGGCTCAGATCTGGGAGGGAAAGGAGAACAGTAGAAGGGGGCTCAGGGGAATTCCCCTGCCTGGGGAATCTCCTTCCTTGGGGACCCAGGAGCGGGCTGGTGGTTTCTGGGTCTTGCCTGGCTCTTTCTTAGGAGTATGGTGGGGCTCCAGGAGGGTGCCAGCCTTTTGTAACCTGGGCCAGACTCAGACCTGCAGACTTCACACTTTCCCAACTTTCCCTACTTGGAAAACTGCACGAACCACCCTCTTCCCTCTCCGTTCCCATATGAATTTCCCTCTCACTGGTGGTCATTTTTTTAGTGCCTTTTTATGACTGGGACTTAAATGTTCTACCCGACATCGTCACAGGGTTAGCTAGGGGAGGCAGGTGAGATCTAGGCAGGATGGAGTTTGTCTTATCATGGTGGGGTGGGGGGCCGCTATGCCTGGACCCAGCAAGGCTGAGACCTTGTGAAATGAGTTCAAATGAAATCTGGAAAAGTGGAACTACAGAAGCTAAGAAATAGCCCAGTCCCAGTTCCAGACGTGAGAGGTGAGAGAAAGGATTTAACCAGGCTCCCCTCTCTGGCCCTGCACGGTGAGAGGCAGCCAGAGAGCAGAACAGCCAGAGCTCTCTCTTCCTTGGCCACAACTCCTGCTTTTTGTTTCCTAAAAACACTTGCAAAGTGGAGGCTCCTCAGAGGCGATTCCATGCTAGATACTCGTGGCAGTGTCCCTGGTGCCTTGTTCTGTGTCTGGCATACTGGAGATGCTCTTAACCACAGCAATGTTTTGGAACATGAAAACCTATGCAAACTCCCATTCATTATTATTGGATTAGGCTGGGCAGTTTGTGTTTTAAAAGGTGAGGCATTTTACCTCATTATTAGTACAATTAAATTGTAGTACTTTACTACTAATAAAAATAATTACAGTTTGCTGAATATTTACTGTTGGCCAGGAATCTTCTATACCTTACCTCTAGCTCTCAGAATTGTACTAGATGGTAGAATTATCCTTACTGGAAAACTGAGGAAATGTAAGGGTAATTGTCCAAAGTCACACAGCCAAAAAGTGGCAGAACTGAGATCTGAACCCAGTTCTGTCCAGCGCAGAGACCCTCTATCTCCTCTATATCCCATTGTTTTTCCCCTTCCCTAGCTGCATCAGCATCACCTGGAAACCTGTTAAAAATGCAAATTCTTACACCTCCCTCCTTTGAGTAGAGATTGAGTCCACAGGTAAGACAGTCCCTGGAAGCAGTACCATCTGCAAACATTAGTCTAGGAGTCTCGACTCTCTTCAGGAGCCCCTGGTCCCTTCCTGATCAAGCTTATTGATGACCTCTGGAGGCACTACCAATGAGTACATGAATAAATAGGCAAGTATATGGCCCCTAGAGAAAACCCAGAGTGAGAGGTGAGAGTACACCAAGCTCACGGTGCTCCTGAGGCTGGTGGAAGACCTGGCACGTAGTAAGTGCTCATCGAATGTGTGTCAGGTGGTAAGCTCACCGGCAGCTCCCTGGCAGCATCGCTGGGCACTACACTGCTCCCTCATCTCTGCCATCTCCTCCTCCAGCTTCTTCACCCGAGCCAGGAAGTCCTGGACACTGCCTGCCAGCTCACAGTCCTTCTGCGGTGTCTGCAGGCGGATGTTGTGCCTGAAGACGATGTTCTGTTCCTCCCCAGCCTCCTCCAGAGCCAAGAGGGAAGCCCCATTGTCACGGAGGTGCTGAGGGTCGGCCTCCACCTGGACCAGGGCAGACTTGGGCACGTCGATCTTGTAGGTATGGCTGACGGTGACCTGTTGCTCCTTGTTGCTGCAGCCGGGAGGCTCCAGAGTGGCCGGGGCTGAAGCCACGAGGAGCACAGAGCCGAGCAGGAGCCCCAAGGGGGAGTGGAACAACCCCTGGAGACTCATTCTTGGAAAGATGGAAGACAACCCTCTGGGAAGCCTGTATGCAGAAAAACATGCAAAAAAAGACCATGGAGGTTTGTGGAGGAACATTGGCCTTTCCTTCCTTTCTTCCTTCCTTCTTTTCTTTCTTTTTTGAAACAGAGTCTCCCTCTATCCCCCTGGGTAGAGTGATATGGCATCATCATAGCTCAATAGCTCACAGCAACCCCAAAGTCTTGGGCTCAAGTGATCCTCTTCTCTCAGTCTCCGGAGTAGCTGGGACTACAGGTGCCCACTACAAAGTTCTTCTATTTTTAGTAGAGAGAGGGTCTCACTTTTGCTCAAGCTAATCTAAAACCCCTAAGTTTAAGCAATCCACCTACCTAGGCATCCCAGAGTACTAGGATTATAGGTGTGAGTCACTGTGCCCAACCCAGAAATTGGCTTTTCCAACAAATTCTGAGAGTCCACAGGAAGCTGAGAAACCAGTAGAAAGAATTCATCCTGTTTCTCCTGAGGATCCCAACTGAATTATTTTCTGTTGCTTCTTCACACATCCCTCCTGTCTTTGCTTACACTTAGGTTCACACTGCCTAAGATGCTTTTCTCTTCACTTCTTTTTTTTTTTTTT
>NW_003852411.1:18261663-18264944 GCF_000181295.1 Otolemur garnettii
TGAAGGCCTACTATGTGCAAGGCTTTATCCCCCTGATTCCCAGTCTTTACAACAATCCTAATCTTATGCTTCACCTTGATAATACCAACAATGATAGCTGCCACAGAAAACTTGCTATGTGACAGGCATTATTCGAAGTGTTTCACACTTATTAACTCATCCCATTCTCACAAGAGTCCTTTGTGGAATGAACTATTATTATTCCCATTTTTCAGATAGGACAACTGAGGCATCACCACCCTACATGCCTTGCCCAGAGGCATTCATCTAAGAGTGGCAAGATTGGAACCCAGACAATCTGACTTCAGAGTCCATGTTCATCACTACCAGGTCATGCTACTTTGCACAGGTGAAGGACTGAGGCTCGAGTGGTTGGGCAAGTTGTCCTGAGTCATTCAGCCAGGAAGGGCAGACCCAAGTCCACTGACTCCTGGGCCAAAGTCCTGTTCACAACCTCCACTCACGAACCAGCAAAATAGAAGTTCTAATAAAAAACCTTCTCCCTAAAATCTTTTCTCCTAGTCCCTCTACTTCTCCCCAGCTGGAACTAATTAGCCTTACTTCTGCTAAGCATTCAGAGAAATATACTGGAAACTGGTCCCTCTCTGTTGCTCTCTTGGTGGCTTGCCTCATGTTACAGTTACTCTTGTACACAGCTTGTCTCCCCACTAGGTTGTGAGTTTCTTAAGGACAGGACCCTGGTTGATTAGGCTTGGGGCCCTCCTGTGGCAAGTCCCCAGTCACACACCTGCTGAGGGGTTTGGTCACTATTTCTCAAATCCATCTGTGCACGGTGGCCTGGTTGCTCAGTTGGGCCAGGCAACCCAGGCTGGGACAGGGAGTTAGGTTTTACTTCCCCTTGCCACCATGAGGACATGTGACCTTCACCTCCATCAGAGAGCAAAAGTTCCCCTCTCCCAGCCCATTTCCCCCAGCCCCCAACCCCCATCCAGCATGGCACATTTTTCCCTTGCAAACAAGCTGAGGCAGGGCAGACCACAAGGGACCTAGTTGTCACCGCATATTTACTCAGGGGAGCCTCAGTCACAGGGCACATCCCAGTTGGGTTTGCACGTGACAGTCATCTAGAAATCCATCTACCAAGCTGCCTCTGGACAATGGGTATCTGCAACTAACCCGAGATTGTCATCATTTGTGTCGGAGTCTGCAGAGTGAGGAAGCCTAGGCCTTTCCTGTGGCTGTGCCATTCGCAAGGCAACTAGGACGTGGTTTAAGATGGGTCACACAGGCCCTGGGACACCTGGCCTCGGAAGGCAACTTACCCCGAGCCTCAGCCTCCTCATCTATAAGTGGCAACAGTAGTGTTTGTGCCCCTGCATCAGATGTGGATGGCACCCAGCACCCTGCCCAGCACCTAATAAGCGCCTGAAACACTTTTTAAAGTTTATTTTGTTTTTAATCAAGGACCAAATATGATTTCCTTTTCTGCATCTTTTTGACCACGCAGGGTGATGCCAGTGTTGTGGGGCATCTTTCAACTATGTTGATTGGAAAAGACAATTGCACCTTCCTAATCACTAAGCCAGATTCTAATATTGTGTAAAATGTTTAACTTTTAATAGTCACTTATTTAATATCAGGAAGCGAGGAAATAGTGCATGAAGAGTCCTGGAAGAATTATCAGTAAAAATAATAACCTACAATGTATTAAATATTAAATGTTGTTTGTTGCTGCTATGTGCCAGGCAGGCCAGGGGCACTAATCCTCACAGTTCGTCCCCAGAGCTGCTATGTAAGGTCAGTGTCACTCTCCTCATGCACAGGGTGGGAACTAGACCTCACAGGCAAAATCCTCCACCAAGGTTGCCCATCTAGTAAGTGGTGAAGCCGAAGTTCCAACCCACATCCACCTGGTTGTGCTTACTTTGCATGAACATGACATTCTGATATAAACAACAAGTTGTGTCCGTGTCCCCAGGCAATTCCCTCATTTGGGCAGATTTAGCATACACTGTACCCAAGGGATATTCCACCACCTGAACTAAACAGCATGGCCCCAGGCGAGAGTTTTCCTTCTCTTTTCCCTTGGCCCTCCCACTCCTTCCTGGCTCTTCCTGCCATCAAAAGCACGTATTAGTGATGATAATAAGAGGTCACTATGTTCAGGCCCTGGACTACACCTTGCAGGTGTCAGGGAACGGTCAGTGGGATGCTTCTTGTTGTCTTGGGGTTTAGACAGTGGGTTAAAGTGCCCACACATTTCAAAGAGAGCAGAGCTAGGAGAGGTTTAGGGGATTGGGGTGGAGTCAGGGTGAAGAGGGGGTTGTGGGCAAAGAGACTAGTACCTGATTCTGACCCAAGGAAATTCACAGATAGGGGTTCAGCTGAAACAGGTTGCTTGGCAGAGAGAGGAGGGAGGCCCCAGTAGGACAGGTCTGTGCCCTCGATATTGGTGACACCAAGTTGATGCCACAGAAATGAGGCACAAGAGAACCACCAAGAGGGCAGCCAAGGTACAAGCCACAGCTCAGCAGAAGTGTGCCATGCCAAGGGCCAATGACAGGCAGAGGTGCCGCCAGGCGGGTAGGGAGGGCACTCTAGGAAGAACTCACAAAAAGTTCCCACAAAGAAAGAGTGGGCCAGAATGGGAGCGTTTGCTATAATAAGGGCATCCAAGACCAAAAGGGACTACAACAGCCCCAGCAGAATAACAGTACCCTCGGCCTTCTTTTCTAGCCCCCAAACCCTTTAGGAAGCAGTCTGGTAAAGCTGGAAGCATCCATGGAAGTCGGAAGAAGCGGCAGAAGGAAGGCACCCACTGACCGCCAGCCCCTTCCCCACTACTTGCCTGCAGGTCCCAGCAAGATGGTGCCTGGGAGAGAGACAGAGGCTTTGCCTTCACAAAAGCGAGTCTCTTCTATGACCAAAAGCAACGAGAAAAGCTCTAGAATCTGCTGAGATCTTTGTCAGAGGATGAGGGAAGTGGGACAGCCAGGAGGGTGAGTTGGAAGACAGGTGGATAAAAATAGTGGTTTTCACAATTGCCCTTTGCAAATGTTCGGCCCAATGATAAAACAGCCACACATATTTTCCACTCGATCCTAAGATGGGAACTGAGGGTCAGAGGCCAAGTGTGCGCCCGGTGAGCATACGGCCACAGACTCAAACCCAGGTGCGTGATGTCACACTTCTGCCATCCCCGGTAGGACATAACTGATCTCTACGGCACCTACCGTGTGTGTGGGAGCACAGGAACCTCCTTCCCAGACAACAGAACTAAAAAGGCCGACTTCTCTGCTCACTCCTACCATCCCACCCCA
>NW_003852411.1:18266335-18274197 GCF_000181295.1 Otolemur garnettii
CCCAAGTATTGTTTTGACATGAATAATAAGTGCTGTATTTTGTGTGTTTATTAGCTGATGGACATTACACTTTATAAAAATTACTCTCATTTGATCCTCAAAATCCTGATAGTCAATGGATAGCATTTTTTTATAGATACTCAGAGAGGTTAAGTAAGGTTAAGTTTGCCCAAGGACACACAGCTAATAAGCAGCTGAATTGGGGTCACACACCAGGTCTGTCCACTGCCCATACATATGTTCTTTATCTCTCTGCTATACAAGGCTTGACAATTAAGTTCACAAACTCATCCTTCATCCCTCCTTGCTGAATACCACTACAATCACCACATGGCCAAGGGGAGTACTTTGAAGGTGACCATAGGATATTCAGCAAGGAGGTAGGTAACACTTTTTTCTAAGATGAGTCTGTGAACGTAATTGTCTGACCTCATATGTCCTTTATATGAGGAAAAAACGCCAAATATTTTCTTCCCTGGTTTATATTTTTGAGAGAGTTTCTTCTGAAAATAAGGAAAACCCAAGGTATACTGGGTGCTCAGTTAAGCACTAATAAATCAATAACTAAATCCTGTGTCTGTACTGCTTCAGAGCAATGCCATGGATGATCCCTTAGAAAGATGAATCATGTTTCCCCACAGGGAGGTTGAGTCCCAGTCTTTTCTCATGGACGCTGGAGAATCCTCTCTCTAAGTAATGCCAAAGTGCACGAAGACTTCTGTCTATAGGGGCAGATGTTGACCAACTGTGATCAGGGGAGAAGGATGGACCCTGAATCCTGATGGTCCTTTCCAAACCTAGGGCTGGATGGTCTCTGTATCGTCTCAATTTTTTTTTTTCCAAAGAAGGACACACACCCTGGGTCGGGGGGAAAAATACTACTTACACCAAAAGAGCATTAGCCAATTTCTAGCTGCTGCTCTTTATACTTAACGTCAGGGCTTTCTCTGGTTCCCTTATTACCTCATCTTGCCTTTAGAGTTAACCACAAGCAAATTAAAGCACTGCTTTGGGTTTTAGAAAAACTATTATCATGGATTTCCAGTGGAGTCACTTAAGAGCATATTCTTTTCCCAAATGACAGGGTGGACATCCTTGAACTCTGAAGGAAAATGAGGGAGGTGGTGTCTGGGGATACATCAATGTCACAAAATGTTGCTGGCAAACTTGTCTCTCCTTCCTTAATTCTCTTGGGCATATTTTGCTAATGACCTATAAGCTGAGCCCTGGGAGACTTAGGGGTCTTCTGACCCAAGTCCTTGGTCCGGGAGAGAAAGTTGGCAGGTGACTGAGGAATCTACACTAGGTCAACTCAGCTTGGACTGGAGACCTTAGACAACCAATCTCACCTGTGTATTTCTTTCTCCTTCAATAAGCAAAAACATACGATATACAAGGCAGGTCTATTTTTCCTAGGTCAAGCTCCATTTGAACCAAGTACATATGAATGTTTTTATTTTTAGTCTCTGTGACATTGAACTCTGCACAGGCATTTCATTTAGGATATGAGACAGCTAGGTACGGATGAGAATGAAAATTTGATTTTTAGTGATAAGGCGTAATAGGGTCATATTCCAGGCATCAATATGTCCCCGTAGTCCCCTAGTTTGGTGAGATATACCCAGGGAGTGCCCAGGAAGTCCTCAGAGATGACTCTCACACCCCTTTGCAATACCCCTTTTCCTGGAGAACTCTTTCCATCAAGCTTGCCCACCCACCATGAACTAGAAAGGATAAAGAATGGTGTCCTGACCCAGCCGCAGGCCTCCATCACTTTTTCAGGGGTGGCCACAGGTTTGTTCTGATTTGTTTTATCAACCAAATCTTAATCTGCCTTGCAGAGACTCAAACAGTTGGTGATAATGGTAGCTACCGTTTTCTGTGCATTTATTATGTGCCAGGCTCTGTGCAAAGCACTTTAAAAGCTCTTCCTGAGGCAGCACCCATAGCTCCGTGAGTAGGGTGCTGGCCACATGCACCAGGGCTGGTGTGTTTTAACCCATCCCAGGCCTGCTAAAAAACAAAAACAAACAAAAAAGCTCTTCCTGAACATCAGGCAAAGATGTGCACTTTCTTGCAGAAATAATTTACTTTAGCTTTCATGAGACCAAGCTCATGCTCAAAAAGAAGAAAATACAGACACAGGGCCTAATTTCAGCTGCCCTCCTCCTCCATGTCCACCAAACACCCAGGCCGAGAATGACTAAGTATTGCTTCGTATACAATTAGCCCTGTTTCCCTTGGGCACGAGGGGCATCTGATAAAAAAAAAAAACTTTGCTTCAACGGAATGATAATGAAGAGAGGTACAAATGAAAAGTTGCAATTCCTTTCTTTAGTTTAATGTGCATTTTCCATCCACTGAAATAATTTTAAAGTTCCAGCCCCAAGAAGAAGCTTTGCTAATTTCCAAGGATTTGCACCATTCCACCCACACTTGCTGGGTACACCTGGTACCTGGTGGCACTCGCAGTGAGTCCACTGTGGCAGAGCCAGGCAAAGCCTCTATCCAGCCAGGAGATCAGACCTGGGATCTTAGCATCATCCACTCACAGACTATAGCTCCAGATGCTGCCACAGAGCCTAAACCATGATCTCATGTCTGTATCCAGACCCTAGATGAGCCACGGCTCTGGAATGAGTGATGGAGGGACAGGAGTTTCCACTGGGCCTGGGCACTATTTCTTCAGGCATCTTCTCAGGAACAGAGCTCAGTCTACCCTATATTTCAAACCACAGAATACCACTGGAATGGAAAACCAGAAGCCACAAGATGATTTGAAATCATCTGTTCTTTTTTCCCTCCTTGAGGAATCAGCTGCAGCCCACAACCTTGGGGACATAACAGGATTCAAAATTGTATAAAAGAATGCCAGGTGTTTTCCACCCCCCTCTATGGGATGGGGGGTAAAACCCCTTCTATGGATGAAGATAGTCTCTATTTCTGAATCCAACATTGTCACCTTGATTCTGAGTCTGCAACAATCGCCAAAAAGTGCTGAATCTTTCCATCCAGATCCTGTCCTCTGCCAGCTGCCAGTACATAGCCCTGGCTAAACAGGTGTCATCAGATATCTTGGTGACACCTGGGCTTTTCCAAGAACCTAATGAGCTTTGGGGACTGTGGCCAACCTGTGTCCAGAGGTGGGTGATTTGTTAGTGTAATGTTGGGACTTGTTCTTTTGTTAATGCTTATAAAGCAACTCAAGCTGTGTGCTTTTAAGTAAAATCCTGCCTGTTCTCACTCATTCTTTTCCCCTCCTTCCCCCAGATCTCTCCCAGCCACAAAAATTAATAAGTAAATAAATAAAAAGACAGACCTCCAAAAACTAGTTTAATGATATAATTTCTTGAGATGTTTCAAAATGTTTTCTTTGAGGCATTGCAAGGGTAATAATATAGGGTAATAATAATTCTTGTCTTCTTGAAGACAAGAAGTTGTCCCTTTACAGATAATAATGGAAATCTGCAAAATCAAATGGTTAGGTAGACTTCAAAGCTGTAAAGAATGCATTTGCAAACATCAACTTAATTGATTCCCACAAAAACCAGAAAAAAAGGAAAGTTATAATAGTTTCCTGATCACAACAAACATAAGTTTTGTTTTAGGATTTAAAAGAACAGTGAGATATAACAGATAAGAAATTACACACATCCCCTACAAAAAAAAAAAAAACCTCTTTGACATTGTAAAAAACTCAACAAAGAAAAGATGAGAAGGACACACTATACTTAAAGGCAGTTTTTATATAAAAATGTATGACTTCAGGCAGAAACTACTACAACACAGACTACATTTGACCAGATATGGAGGTGACTACATTTAGCCCTGCAGTGCACAGATCCTGAGAAATATTTCCTAACCTGATTCTAACTTCTCATTAGGAAACTAATTACACTGCCTGGATTTGGGGGTCTCAGGAATGAGGTACATGAGCCCCAGCCTTTGTGCTCACCCCCCACTTGGCCACCTTTCTATCTCTCAGAAATAAAGCCTTTGGCAACTGCATCCTTACCTGGGGGCTGCTGGGCAGGACTTCCAAGGCTTCCAACACAGCTGCCTCCTGCAGGCCTGGCTCTTTGTGCTGCGGGCCTTGGTGCTGGTTGGTCCCTCCTTCTGTTCTCTCCTTGGCTTCCCTCCCTGGGTTTAAATCCCGTGTAGGCCAGAGGAGGAGCAAAGGGGGACTCTTGGGTGTTTTCCTCCCTTCCTGGCAGGCATTCCATTAAGAGATAATGAGCAATTCATTCTCTTACTCTAACTAGGAAAGAAAAATATATACATTTCCCCCTTCTTTTTTAACTTTGATTACACAGAAGCTAAAAATACTGGCGGCTGTTCCCATTTAAGTGGATCCAGAATAAGGATATTAAAAGAGTGTGCATGTCTCCTGGCCAGGAACTTGGTCTCAGGGTCCAAAAGTGTGTCTATGAAGTTTCTTTCTCATTTTTCCTATTTCAGGCATCTGGGGACTTATTGCCTACCACTTTGAAATAGAAAAAGACCATTAGTACAGAAACAAATGAGCAGAGACCCTCAAAGACAGAACTTCCTGTGACCTCACACCTCCACCCTCCATCTTCTCACACCAGAGAATGGCAGGGTTCCGCTGCTCTTGACAACAGGAAACCCAGCGCCCTGATCCCACAGCCCACTCCCTACCATTCCTAAATGCCTCCTATCATCAACCGCACAAGAACTCCATAACCAGGAAAAGACAGCAGTCCCCCTTTCCTCATTCGCCATCAGATAGACAAGACTTTCATCCTTTCTATGAACCAAAGCTATTGCAACAGGTCATGGGTCTTCCATACCCTCCTTTCCTCTCCTGTCCTACTGGAAGTAGATTCTGAAGATCTACAACAAGCCTGTATGTTTTTAGTTCACCTATGTCAGCATCATATGTTGTTGGAGGCAAAGGAGAAGCAATAGGACAGAAGAGATGGGGGATCAACAGTTGCCCCCAGATATTTGACAGTGGGCCCAGAATCAGATTGCCTGTACCTGGAGCTTGTGTCTGCCACTTGCAAATGAACTTTGACCTTCTTTCAGGCTTGGCTTACTCATCTGTAAACTAGGAGCTGTGTATTATGGATACTGACAAGGATTCAAGGTAAAATTTCTTCACTCAAAAGAAATGACCCAAAGAAGAAATGGATAATGTTATATTATAGGTGAAAGGCCTATAAGCCTCTGGCCAAAAAAAAAAAAGCTGTTTGAGAGAAAGTAGTGGAAAGACTTTGTGCAGGCATACTTGTGAGAAATGGAGGCAGAATCCCATATGGCCAGGTTGGTTGCGGACCTAAAAACCCCCTGACCTAAGGTTGGCCTGGTCGGTTGTGGGCGTAAAAACCCCCTGACTTAAGGCCCACATGGGAGTGGAGGTTTGCACACAAATTTCTGTATGCCCTAGAAGTTTCTTAACTATGCCTTGTTTCAAGGATCAAAGTAACTGCCTCCAAATAGCAAGGTCAGTAGGACAGACTTTCAAACCATCTCTTTCCTCCATAGCCTCAGGCTTCATCAGATAAGAACAAAAGAAGTAATGGCTAACAACATGCTCTCCATTAAGTTATGTTAAACCGGGTTATGTTGAAAGGGTTATGCTTAAAGGTGTATGTTGGGTGGATTATCGGATTACTGGAAGGAGCTACTTACAAGGCAGGTAGTCACAAGTTGTTTAAATGAATTAATGAAGTCATTGATGTCCGATGTGCATGTGCAGCAGGATTGTAATGAATATTAATGAGGTCGTTGCTATATAGTGCGCATGCATAGGATTCCCTACATAAACCAACTGCAAATAAAGAAGCTTGCCATTTTGCCTGAGCGAGCAGATGGTCACCTTTATTTAAAACACAATTTCAATAAGCGTGCTTATTCTTAGGGCCATGGCTTTTCCATGAGACCCTAACAGCAACACCCTACGGCAACATTATATCTGCACAGAACACCTGCAACTGTGGCCTTCCAACAGTACACCAACCACCCATAAGGGGTGCTGGCCAAAGACAAAGAAAACACACCAAAGATGGCAGAACAGAAAATGGAAGGAATCTGGGGTTTTGGTGATGTTGTTAAGCTGCTGAATTAACTACCTCTCAAGTGTTCCTATTTTAGAACTGCCTTGTAAGAAAGCAGTTTATTCCTTAGAGCTTCAAGCATACTAAAGGATCCAACACTGATCAACACATTTCTTAGTAGCAATGCACTTTACTGGAATGCTGCTGAGAAGATGAAGAGAGCTATGTAGGAAACACCAGGAGGAAATGGAGAGCCATGGCCTGCCAATTTGGAGATACAGAAGCTTGATTCCAAAGCTTTCTGTTCTTTTAGTTCCCTTGAATTGTCTTCGGGGTGTGAGTTCATGGTAGATTTCTTTGCAGTTCCTCCCAAGAAGTTGAGTCTTGCATGAACTTGGACCAGGTTTATGATTTCCTTTCCCCAGTAGACTGTGACTTAGTGACATTATAATTCTGATCTTGGGCCTTAAGTGACTTTGCAGCTTCCGATCTCTCCCCCTTGGAGAAAAACTTGGCTATCATAGCTGAGGCCCCAGACATATAAGTGAGCCCAGGCAGTACAGGTAATCCCAGCTCAGCCTAGTCCAGATTGCCAACCACAGGACTGCAAGCAAATAAATGGTTTTCTTAAGTTACTACGTTTTGGAAAAGTTTGCTGTGGAACAATGGAAAAACGATACAACAGCCTATACACAAACTAGGGAATAGTTTAACGTGAAACTATTTTTTCCATATAGCACAACCTATTCCAGAACAACCTGGAAAAACGTCTCTGGTTCAAATGTTGTTTCAACCAACATGTTATTATACCATCTTCTTCTACTTGAGAAAACTGTAGGAAAAAGCATTCCAACGGCTGTCATCTGCAGCCATCTGTAATGGTACTTGTCCTAAGAAATCGTCAAAAACCCAGTAGACCAACATGCAGGCTCTGAGGAGCCCTGAATCATTTGTATCTAGTTTGGAGACCTAGACCTGGTCTCAGCTGTTTTGGGTTTGTTTGAGCTGCTTGGAGGATGTGTCTTAATATCTTTAATTAGGATTTTGCTGAATCGAAAGGAACTGAAACCAAACCTGAACTGACCTCTACTGAGATATCACTGTCTCACTCACTCTCTCACTCTCTCTCACCCCCTACAAACTATATTTATTCTGTACCCAGAGGATCATCTGCCCCTGTTTCCTTTGTAGTAGATTCTGATTTTAAGTCTTTACTTGTGCATACAGAAATGAGCCATTTTTGACTTTATATGTTGCAAGTACCTGTAAAAATAGACAACAGAATATGGAATTCAGCAAAGAGGAAGTTTTATTACTCCCTTCAAGGCAATGAAAGACCTTGATTCTTCTCCTGTCAATATTTTCTTCTCTTGGGTCAATAGTTTTTGATATCCATCTCGGGAGAAGTCAATATCTTCTTATTAATCTCTTTCAGCAATAACAGTTTGCTAGGAGCCAATGGTGTGAAATGTGTGGGATCAGAGGGCTGAATTTGCAGCTAGGAGCCTGGAACCTTGTAGGGATGACAGTTTGGTTCTTAGGAGATCTTCCCACATCACTTGCCCGTAGGTTGCTATTTTCATTATAAAAGTAATTTATTATTGTAGACCAACTGGAAAATGTAGACCAATATGAAAAAGAAAACTAATATTTTCTGCAATTTATATTTTCCCACAAGTTATACATGTAGAGATGTACATATCTGTGTGCATGTATTAAAAATTAAATAATTAAGATAATACATAGAGAATTTTTCTGCCCTTTTCTCTTTACATGGTGAAGTTTTCTACATTTTCTTACAAATACGTTCAAGGACATGCTTTTTAACATGGTACAACGTTC
>NW_003852411.1:18274845-18295473 GCF_000181295.1 Otolemur garnettii
GGGCTGGGTTTGAACCTGCCACCTCCGGCATATGGGGCCAGCACCCTACCCCTTTGAGCCACAGGCGCCACCCAGAACCGTATTTTCTAAAAGCTCCTAAGGTGGTTCTAAAATGAAATGCGCAAGTGTACAACCAAAGTTGGGAAGCACTAAGCTCCACAGTGAGTCATTTAGACCAAAAGAGCAGGAGGAGATAAAATCATGGAAATTTCATAATCATAAAATAGTTTTATAATTGCAAACTAAATATTTACTATTCTACTGATTTGCTTTGTCCTATTTCTCTCAAAGCCCTGACATAGTCACATAAACATTTTTATTAAAATACTCGTAATGCATATACCATAAAATTCATCCTTTTAAAGTCTGTGATTTAGTGGTTCCTTAGCCTGTATTCATAAGCTGGTGTAGCCATCACCATTATCTAATCTGAGAACATTTCATCAACTCCAAAAGGAACCCCACTCCTATTACTTACCATTTCCCCCTGCCCTAGCCATGACAACCACTAATGTACTGTGTATCTCTATGGATTTGCCTACTCTGGACATTTTGCATAAATGGAGTCATACAGCATGATGTCTTTTGTGCCTGATTTCACTCACTTAACGTTTTTAAATTTTATCCATATTGTGGCCTATATTAATACTTCATTATTATATTGTGGCATATATTAATATTTCAATACTTTTTATGGCTGAATAATATTTCATCATATAGAAATTTTACATTTTGTTTTGGGGGCGGATTTTGTTTGGTTGGTTGGTTGCTTGGGGGGGGGTTGTTTGATTTTTGAGGCAGAGTCTCACTTTGTCATCCTGGGTAGAGTGCTATGATATCATAGCTCACAGAAACCCCAAAATCCTGGGCTCAAGTGATTCTCTTGCCTCAGCCTCCGGAGTAGCTGGGACTACCAGCGTGTGCCACAATGCCTAGCTAGTTTTTCTATCTTTAGCAGATACGTTGTCTTACTCTTGCTCAGATTGGTCTTGAACTTTTGAGGTCAAGCAATCCACCCTCCTCAGCCTCCCAAATTGCTAGGATCACAGGCATGAGCCACAACACCAGGCCAATATGCCACATTTTGTTTATCCATCTATCAGTTGGTGGAAATTTGGGTTGTTTCTGCATTTGTATATTATAAATAATGCTGTTATGAACATTTGTGTCCAACCTTTTGTGTAGATGTATGTTTTTATTTATCTTAGATATGTACTTATTAGTAGAATTGATTCCTGGGACATATGGTAATTCTGTTTCACTTTTTGAGGAACTATTAGTTTTCCAAAGTGGTTGCACCATTTTATATTTCCACCATTCATGTATAAGGTCATTTGGGTTTTTTTATGCCCTTGCCAACACTTTTTATAGTTTGTCTTTTTTATTATAGTTATCCTATAGTGTCTTGTAGTATCTTGTTGTGGTATCTTACAGTTTTTATTTTCATTTCAATTATTAATGATATGAAACATCTTTGCATGTGCCAGTTGGGCACTTGTATATCTTCTACAGAGAAATGTCTATTCAAATCCTTTGCCCACTTTTTATTTGGGTTCTCTTTTTATTGTAGAGTTGTAAGAGTTCTTTATATATTCTGAATACTAGATACTGGATACACACAACACACACACAAACACACACACACATCTGTATCTGGAGAACAGAGGCCATTCTACAAATGTTTGGGATCTGCAGCTGGGAGCCCACCATCTTGTTAGGAAGGAAATCCAGCAATGATGTAGTCTGGATGTTTGTCCCTTCCAAATAATCACATTGAAATTTGACTTTTTAAAAATGATACTTTTTAACTTTTGTGGTTGTTGTTGTTGGAAACAGAGTCTTACTCTGTTGTCCAGGTTGAATTACCATTGTGTGATCATAGTTCACCATAACCTCAAACTCCTGGGCTCAAGTGATCCTCCTGCCTCAGCCTCCCAAGTAGCTGGAACTACATGACATCATGCCTAGCTGATTTTTTTTTTCTTTTGGTAAACACAGAGTCTCACTCTTGCCCACACTGGTTTCAAACTTCTGACCTCAAGTGATCTCTCACTTCTGCCTCCCTAAGTACTAAGATCATAGGCTTGAGCCACCTACATCACTTCATGTTGAAATTTGATCCCCTGTTGGAGGTGGGCTAGGTGGTAGGTGTTTGGGTCATGAGAGTGGGTGCCTCATGAACTTTGTGCTGTCTAGGCCCCTCACTGATGAAAGAGTTCTCACTGTTAGCTCACTGGAGATCTGGTTATTAAAGACAGTCTGGCACCTTCCACCCTCTCTTACCATGTGACACACCGGCTCCCCCTTCACCTTCCAACATGAGTAAAAGCTCCCTGAGGCCCTCACCAGAAGTAGATGTTGGCGCTAAGCTTCTTGTACAGACTGAATAAAATAAACCTCTTTTCCTTATAAATTACCCAGCTTTAGGTAGCCCACAATAGCAACCGATTGAGACAAGCAGGATGGTGAAGCCAGCCTGTGTGGGCTTCTAGCAGCTGACCACGAGCATCTCTTCCCAACTCCACATTCAGTGATGTCTCGTTGGTAGCTTGAAAGTCAGCCATTATGGGAGTATTTATACCAGGGCAAATGGCCTTCCTCCTGAAGAGGTGCCTGTTAAACATTACCAGCACACCTCCAGAAACTCCCCCTAAGTCAGCTCTGGGAATTAGAGGTTCTTTTATGCAACCAAGGTATCATAACATCTCCCAAACCTCATGAGTATTTAAAAAAAGAAGAAGAACTACCCTGCTATTCTTCCCTGAAGATGATTAACTGCTAAAAAATGATAGGAAAATTCGATAATTTTCCTTACCCACTGGGTTGTGGCCTCCCATCTCAAATTTTCCTTCAAAGGCCATGGTACTCAGGCCTTAAAAAAAAAAAAAAAGATACAATTTTGATTCCGCCTAATAGCCTAACTGCCAACATTTGGTTTTTATTTTTTAGTTTTTTTAATTGTTGTTTTCTCTGAGGGTAGGATTACAGCAAGTCTGCTGTGCGGGCAACTGTTCCATTCCATGCAAGAGCAAAGCCACAGGTAATGACAAGGTCTTGCTGTGGGACTGCTGAGGTCACCACTTGAGGCCATCTGTGGTCCCTGAGAGACATGGGTGGTTCCCTGAGTGACTGAAGGACAGGGCTCCCTCGGGGTACCTTTGCACGCTGCCATCCCTCTCCCTCTCTCCCCCCATCTACCCCCATCCTTGCTCCACCCCCATTTCACGGGCTCTTCTTGCCAAATATAGGTCTGGAAAATGTCGTAAAATAGGCAAAATTCATTGTCAACCCAACGTCATCCCTGCTACAGCCTAAAGCTGAAGATAGACTTTTTAAAAATTATGGGATCTTTTAGACATACAAAAATATACAGAGAAGAGTATTATAAATACGATGATATCTCGTAAGCTGCACAGGGACTCAGCTTAGGAAATAAAACATAAACCCTGTTAACATTCTTGCCTCTCTGATTCATATTTCCCCCTCTCCCAAAAAAGAAGCACTTTCCTGAAATTGTGATTCTCATTCCCATACATATCTTCATGTTTTTACTTCCTCTGTCTATATGTAAGCTTAAGCAGTATATAGAATTGTCTCTTGCTGCAACTTGCTTTATTTCTATCAATGTTACGGTTTTATCCATGTTTATACTCGATTTTTGCTGCTGCATAACAAACTACCACAGAGGTAGTGGCTTAAAACAACACACGTTTGCATCTCACCATTCACGGGGGCCAGAAGTTCAGGTGTAGCTTAACTAGCAGGGTCTCACAGGCTGCAATCCGGGGGTTGGCTGGGCTGCATTCCTGTCTAGAAAAGATGGCTGGGGAGGAAATCGCCTCCTGGCTCGTTCAGGGTTTTGGCATAATTCATTTCCTTGAATTTGTCTGGCTGAGGGTCTCGGCTCCTGGAAGTTGCCCACAGTTTCCTACCATGTGACCCTTGTCGGAGGCAGCTTGCTTTTTCAAGGCCTGAGGAGTCTTTCACTCGAGTCTGCTAAAGTGGAGTCTCATACCACATGGAAAACTGATCCCATCATTGTCGTCATATTCCATTGACTAAAATCAAGTTACATGTTCTGCCTATACCTGGCGGGGAGAGGGCGAGGAATGACACAAATGTATGGACACCAGTAAGTGGGAATTACTGGGATCTGTCTGTCTGCCACAGTGTTGATACATTTACTTTCGTCCATTTACTTCTGTTGATATGTATTAATCACAGAAAAAGACAAGTCAGGACACAAGAAGGCCCCTGGCCATCTACAAGCCAAGGACAGAGGCTTCAAGGAAACTGACTCTGCTGAATGATACTATGAGCTCCGACTTCTCAGCCTCCAGAAGTGTGAGAAAATAAATTTCTTTTGTTCAAGCCACATAGTCCCTGGTACTTCCATGTGGCAGCTCTTCTGAACCAGTACAGGAACACACATGGTCTGGTCCTAAATACTGAGTTTTGCCATCTACAGACATGGACTCTCTCTCTCCCTTAATTTATTATTATCTTCTATTGATAAAATTTTATAATTTTCTCCATAGAGATCTTAAGCATCTGTTAGATTTTTTGCTCTTATTCTCTTATTAATTCCAATGATTTTTCATAGATTTTCACAACCTTCTTTATCAAAAATTTTATCATTTAAATAATGACCTTTTGATTGCCTTCTTTTCTATTGTTATGTTTCTTTGGGGGGGTGTTGAGACAGAGTCTCACTATGTTGCCCTTAGTAGAGTGCTATGGTGTCACAGCTCACAGCAACCTCAAACTCTTGGGCTAAAGCGATTCTTTTGCCTCAGCCTCAGAAGTAGCTGGGACTACAGGTGCCTGCCACAATGCCCGGCTATTTTTTGTTTTGGTTGTCCTTGTTGTTTAGCTGGCCCTGGGCTGGATTCGAACCCACCACCCTTGGTGTATGTGGTTGGCCCCCTAACCACTGTGCTGTGGGTGCTGAGTCTATTCTTATGTTTTTTGACAAAGTTGAATAGAGGCTGGTGTCTTTGCTTTGATCTTGATCTTCAAGGGTATGCTTCTTCTAAAGTTTCAAGGTCATAGACTTTTCTGAAGGGCTTGTGTCCACCAGGCCACCTGCTGCAGGTTCTCAGTAAATCCACCTCCCTCTCTCCCTTTCCCCAACCCCTTCCCTCTCTTTGCCCTCCATTACCCTCTGTCTACACAGAGCTCTACGTCTTGAAAATAACGTGAATCAATGTGGCAGCTCATGCTAAGACGCGTATGGCTGCTCATCCATCAAGTGGCACATTCACATTTGGGGAGAAATGTCTACACCCAAGAAAAGACTGTGACTTCTGGGGCCTGAGCAGCAATGTCTCAGATCACAATAGTAACAGAAAACACCCACAGGCCGCTTTACAACTCCTTTTAAAAACATCAGTCCTGCAGCATTCACTAACTGGTCTCCAGATCAGGCAAGCTCAGATGGAAGCAGGAGAAATTCCAAAGGATAGAGACATAATCACTCCCCTTCTTTTGATTAAACTACCAGGGTCACAGCTCAGTTCCATCACTTCTTTATATGGTTTTGGGCAAGGTTCTTCCTCTCTCCTGCCTCAGTAGTATGACCCATCAAATGGGCTCACAGGAGCATCTAGCCATGAGTGCAGTGAGGATTAAAACTCACTTCAACAGTGCCTAGCACATAGTAAGCTGCTGATAAACAGTAGCTAAGCCCATGGGATGGCCTCCTTTGCACTGCCCCTTGGTTACTTAGTGGATTTCTTTTTTTTTTTCCTTGTAATCTCAAAATATCACGTTCAAATATTACTTTACCTCTATATCCTGCAGCCTGGCACAAAACAGCACTCTAATCTGTGAAAGTTTATTCAGTCTTGTTTTTCAACAGTCACATTATTACTACCTCACTATTTTTTTTTCCAGTTTTTGGCTAGGGCTGGGTTTGAACCCACCACCTCCAGCATCTGGGGCCAGCACCCTACTCCTTTGAGACACAGGCACTGCCCAACTACGGCATTATTTTTTCCTAGTATTCAAGGTTGATACTATGAGCTTCCAGACCAGCTTTCCACAATGAATGAAGAGCTGAGCAAGAAGCAAGCAATCTGGAAAGGACCAGGCTGAACCCAACTGTGGTCAATGCTGGCGTGCTGCGGGAACCCCTGAAAGGGCTGAGTGTGCACCCCCATCTTCTACGAACTCTACTGTTAGGAGCTCGCTAAGCCGCATGACCTTGGTGGCATTTGTGCCAGGGGCACAAGGAGTGAGGGTGGGAATGGGGAACAATCGGTCTCACTTCTTCTCCATAAGACCCATCAAGCATTGAAATTGCTAGACCATCTCTGAAAGGGCAAAGAGTATTATTTTAATGCCTAGCACCCTTCCTGGTATCTGGCATTTAGCAAAGTGACAGAAGTTTATAGTAATTTTCCCCTCTATCTGGCCCCCTTCAGGCCTACTACAGCAATAGATGGTTAATAAATGTTGGTAAGCTGTTCAGGTAGTGACCAATTGTGACAGCATTGACGCTAACAGCCTCAGTGAGCTGAGTCAATGACAGATATTCACCTGTTTTGTAATACTCTTCTGTTATGCGTGTATATGAGCACACATCCTCAATAAACCACTATAGAGGGGGAAGTTAAATTACTAGAAATGTGCAGCTCTGTCCACTAAGATAGATATTTTGCTGGCAGTGAGGTTTTGGGTGTTCCCAACTGTCTCAACAGTGGCAGATGCACACTGAGGAAGGATGCCAGGAAGGCACTGGGCCAAGAAGAAGGTAACAAGAGGTGCAGGGTACAGCCCCAGCTCATGGAGGAGTTCAGTGAAGCTTCAGGAAAAGCAAGCACTGACACAGGAGGAGAGAGGAAGGGACAAAGGTGTAAAGATCAGAGCTCAGGTTTGCCTCTTACTTTTAGAAGAGCCGGAGATTCTACAACTGCAGGAAATCAGCACTGATGAGTCCAGCTGCCTCTGACACCAAGGCAGGAAACTTTCAGAGAAACACCTTGCCACACGTGTGTGTGCCTCCCCAACCAGAGGGGCAATGGAACGCTCTGCCTCACCCTCTGGCCCCAGGTCTCAGGGGAATGCTTCTGACTGGTGGCATGTGATTGGAAACACTGCTGGCAAGGGGTTCTGGGAACTGAGGTTCTCTGGCTTTCGGTGAACCCTGAAATAAGGTGGCATCTGGAAGGGATGGCACAGTGTCATCAATAGGCAATTAAGCATCATAGACTTCTAAGTGTAAATACTACATATAGAAAAAGCAGCATTAGCTCAGTCCCCGTAGCTCAGTGGTTAGGGTGTTGGCCATGTACACCAGGGCTGGGGGTTTCGAACCCAGCCCCAGCCTGCCAAACAACAATGACAACTGCAACCAAAAAATGGCCGGGCATTGGGGAGGGCATCTGTCGTCCCAGCTACTTGGGAGGCTGAGGCAAGAGAATCATTTAAGCCCAAGAGTTTGAAGTTGCTGTGAGCTGTGACACCATGGCACTCTACCAAGGACAACATAGTGAGACTCTGTCTCAAAAAAAACCCCAGCAATGTAAGACAGCTGATCTTTGATGAGGAGTGATAATAATCTGTGTCTAAAGACATGTGTTATCATGACAGCTGGAGCCTTGGAAGGCGGCTTTGGGTAGAGTCAGAACCTAAGACAAGGCTTTGCCAAACAGGTAAGGAAGGAGAGGAAGAGCCTGTGGAGGTGATACTCTTACAATTATTCTCTCACTCACTCATGCGTTTAGCTTTCCATTCAGCAAACATTCACTGCTAAGAATTGGGCTAGGCTCTTGGGTCCTAGACCCTGAGAAGCCACAGCGAGTTTTTAAGAAAGGAAATAATACTCTGTGACTTACAATGTAACTGATCATCTTGAAGATGCATATGTGTCTGGACAAAGCTAAAAGGGCATTGCTTCCATGTTAACAGTGCTTCTCTCTGGCTGGTGGGATTGCTAGTGAATGTCACTTCCTGTTTCGTATCTCTCAGTACTTTCCACATATCCCACATTGAATGTGAATTATTTTTTAATTAAATCATCGCTGTGTACATTAATGCAGTCATGGGGTACAGTGTGCTGGTTTTATATACAATTTGAAATATTTTCATCAAACTGGTTAACATAGCCTTCATGGCATTTTTTTAGTTATTGTGTTAAGACATTTATATTCTACATTTAGAAACTTTCACGTGTACCCGAGTGTGAATTATTTATCAGAAAAAAAAAAAGCTTCAAGTGAAAAGATGAAAAGATCAAACTTTCAACAGTGTGGAGAAGGCTCCTCACACGCTTTGATATCAGATGACTTTTCTGACAGGGACGCTTGACTTTACCCTCACCTTCTCTGTCACCTGACTGCATCCTACTATTCCTCAGCTTTCAGTGGAAACTTCCCTTCACTGAAAAGCCTTTGACCGCTCAGGTGAGGTCAGATCTCCATGTTCAGCACTCCTGGCCTCTGGGGTTCTCCACCACTTGTCATTCTTACAAGTACAGAATGTCTGGCTTTTCCACCAAAAAGTAAGCCCCCTGAAGGCAGGCATCGTATCTGCCCTGTTCACAGAGGTTTCCCAGGACATTAGTCACTCATAAATATGGTTGAAATGAATCAATAACAGTGTTAAAGGAAGACTGAAGACAGCCTGGTAGGGAGGTAATTATGATAGTCTGGCCGAGGAGGTAGAGTGTCCAAACTGAAGAAAGGGCCCCACCATGGAGGGGAAGGAGGAGCTGGAGAAGTTACAGGACATCATCTGCAGAACTCCGTCACTACTTGGATTCATTCAACAAGAAGTGAAGTTTTGGAAATATTTCAGAGGTAGAACTGATATAGGACTGGCTGATAAACTGGAGGTAGGAATGGTGGAAAGGGAGCTTGCAAGGAAGCTTCAAGAGTTTTGTCTCGGGAAGCTGGAAGTGTGACGATAAACCTCTCTGAGATGGAGAAGGCAATGGGGGGAGTAAGAGTTCTAATTTTAGGAGAGAAGTAAGGCGTGGAGAGAAATGCAGGGTGAATCCCAGATTTTGTCTTGTGGGTCATTCTCTTAGGCTAGAAATGAAGAGAGTGAACCAAGCTGAAGAGGAAACATGAATTCGGTTTGGGATAAGTTACGTTTGAAGCGCCTGCTGAGACAGCCAAGATATATCCAACAAGGTTGCAGGGGACTAGAATCCAGAATTTCTGGATGGAAGTCTGCAAAGATGAAGATACAGACGTGGTGGTGATCATGAAGCCATCGGGGTAAATAAGAAGATGTATAAAATAAGGAGGGTAGAGAAAGACCAACGCCAGAACTTTTAGGAAACTGATATTTTGGGAGGAAGAGGTTCCCTAAAAAGAGATGGATAAGAAATTGTCAGAAGGGTAAAAGTGTCCGGAAATTATATGCAACAAGAAGCACCATTTTGATCAAAGCAAGAGTTTAGAAGGTGAGAAGTACATTGGAGTAACGAGTAGGAGCTAGATTTTGGAGACCCTTTGAGACCCGGGAGAGAAAGTGGCTCCTGGTGAGAGGTAGTGATGATGAGTATAGGTGTGCTGGCTTTGGGGAAACAGTGTGGGCCAGTCTGGAGATTTGGAGATAAGAAATAGAAAGTGACCTTTGAAGAATCTATTTCTCATCAAATGATATGTCATATAAACCAAATCACCACTGACTCAAATAAGCCGGGGAGTAAAACCGAGAATTTCAAGCGTTATCATTATTTTGGCCTGGTTCTTATAATTAGCCCCTTGGCAATGGCAAAGGACATAAAACACCCCCCAGGAATCCTGCTGGGCTAGCCAAGTTCAAAACCAACTGCAGCTCATCCAGTAGCCTTCCAATAAGCCTCTGTCACAGCCCTAAGGCACCACGCGAACTTTAGAGCTTTTAGTTTATGTTCCAGAAGGAACCATCACACAAGTGCAGAAAAATATCTGTCTACCTTTCCATCATGATGTTCCACAGTAAGGAGAAAATGGCCCGAGGCGAGGGAAAGCAGACATCATGACTCTTAAGCTTTGGCAGCCTTACCTTCTTCCAGGCCACTGTGGTTTGGGGAGAGGTTTGAAGCTAAGCTTCAAAAACAATTACCAACGAAGGATCTGGCTAACATAACCACAGAGGGAGACGGCGATGAGGTGGATCTTTGCAGAAGACATCGAGGGCAGGGCCAGTACATGAACCTGAACGTGGGACAGGCATGTTGGTGGACGGTGTGGACGAAGGAGTGTGCGTGTCATAGGAGGACATGCCCATCTGTGTGGATGGGAAAGCCGAACAGCAATCCAGACTGACAGGAAGATGGCTGGCCACTGGTAGCCTGTTTATGAACATCTGCAGGAGATTGTGCTTGGCATAAACACTTTGCAAACACACATTGTGTGGTTACTTTCAGGAAGTCCTAAGGTTGCAGCCGCTGATAGAAGCCAGAAGCTGCAGAGACTCAACTCAGGGATGAGCTAGATAGGTCTGCTGCCCCCGAGGAATGGCTGGCCCTGAGAACACTGTGCTTGGGAGTCTGGTTGGGAGACCAGGGAAGAAAGAGTAAGGTAAACACAGTTGATCGTGAAGTTCTTTGGTTAAGGCTTTGGCCAGGCCCCTGCCAACCCCCCAGATACATTCCATGCTGGGTTGGTTTCTCTTCTCATTGGAAGGTGAGAGAAGCCTTTGAAGAGAGAGACCACTTCCAGGGGACACAAAAGCTGATGTCCTGGAGGCCCAGAAGCCTCTGGTTATAGGGTTGAGCCCTCTAAGCTTCCTTGAGGTGCACTGTGTTGGAAAAGACAGATCCCTCTGTTCTCTTGGCTCAGTGAGATCCAAGAGGCAAAACCACAGGAAGGAAGCTCAAGGGTGAAGAGGCACCAAGAAGGGTCAAGGATAACAATTAGCCCCTTTAGTGTGGTCCAAGGCTAAGAGTATGACATCAAAGCCAGCAGGAAAAGAGGAAGATCCACCCCAGAGAGATTCCCTCTCCCAGATCTCTCCAGTACTGCCCTGTCCAGCAAACATACTTCTGGGTGCTACAAAAGCCAAGAAGAAACAATTTCTATGCCTGTGGTGCTCAGGATTTTCTAGACAGGATCTATTTGTACACAGTCTGTTCAGACGGTGAGTGTTGGAGGGGAGTACAAGATATGAAGAGTGAACCAAGGAGCAGCCATAACCCTGCCTGGGGTCCCCAGGGAAAGCCTCCTGGAGAAGCCGGATACAGGTGCTTTGAGGGCAGGAGCCCTCTTGTGTGTGCACTCTCTCAAGCACTCACACATGCACACACATGTACGCCGTAAATGTTTTAGTGTGAACCTCCTGCAGGCCCTGTACAATATCACATTTTGCATAAGGCAGATATGTAATAAAGGGTTTTGAGCAAATCCAAGAATTCATTGCTGTTTCTACATGTATCTCTTTGATCATTCCTCTGCTTTCTTCCTAAATATTACTCCTTTTCCTTTGCCAGAAATGCCCAGAGATTTTCATTTGGGAGTAACTTCCAGAAAACTGGATGTCAATCAGATATGGAAATTGCCATTTTATAACATGAGGCAATACTGGAGGAAAGGATGCCTGTGGCTTATAGTTAGAAGAGGAATCGGCTGCCTGATAATAATCATAGACCATTTATAGGACTCTCACTCTCGGCTAAGTGCTGTTTTCTGTGATTTAAGTATTAAATCCTTTAATCCTCACAATAACCCAGTGAGGTGGGTGTTATCACAGTGAGGACCGACAAAGGGCCCTTGCAACTTGTTCAAGGCAAGTAAGTGGTGGAGCCAACTCAGTCAGGCTCCAGAGCCTGGGATCCCACCCATCCCCAACTCAGGACTGAAAACTAAGGGCAAGAGCATCCTGAATTATCCTCCTCCTGTATAGACCAGAGATCACTAATTATGTAATAACTATTTTAAATGCCATAATGTCCACCAGTTCATTTTTTTCAACCCTCTTGTTTCCTGTAGGGACTGGCAGGTCTAAATGCAAAGAGCTTTCTAGATGGTCGCTTTTACCCAGGCTTATATTCCAGTGGTAATAAATGCAATCCATAAAAGGCAAGATAGTGTTAGAGAAAATGATGAGTTCTGTGATTCTATCAGATCACAGGGAGGAGTCAAGGTCCTGCTATGTTCTGACAATAGGAGGCCAGGAAGGCCTGGGGACAAGGATAAAAGGGCAGGGCTAGCTCAGCTTCAGTAAGTATTCCTATTTGGTCTTACTGTCTTGGAGATAATGATCATTTGGCCTCCTGAGAGCCCTTCGAGATTGACAACCTCATGTGTATATCTGAGGAAGTGAAGATCATCAAGACTCACTGATTCAAACAGCATCATTAACAATGACTAGTGTCAATCTTCCTTCAACTTTCCCAGTGTTAAAATCAATAGTAATCGAAACCCAACCTAGCACAATAGAAGTGTAAAAGATGACTGAATGAAGCAAAAAGGACAAAGAGAATCCCACAGAAGACTTGCGTGGTCATTCCCAGACGAAAGTACTCAACAACGAAGTATCCACTTGTGTGGGCCTGTTCTCACATCTTCCTTACATCAGCTTTTCCTACTGAGTCACCATTTCCTTTCATTACTGAAACGTTCCTCATCTTCCAGAAGTAGACCCCGTGGTTAACTAAGGCCTGAGGCTGAGGTTTTGTACAGAATCCTGGATCAAACCAGAGTAGGAGTCACAGCCTCATGTCACACACCAAGGGCAGATTTCAAATGTATGAGAAGACGAGTCTAATTTCTACCTCAGTGATTGCCATAGTTTGTAAGACTATATCAAATAGAACATGGAATAATATTATTTCTAAAAAATATATATGTTTGAGATGGAGTTTCACTCTACTGCTCAGGCTAGGCTGCTGTGATGTCATCACAGCTCACACCAACCTCAAACTCTTGGTCTCAAGCAAGCCTCCTGCCTCAGTCTTCCAATAGCTGAGACAACAGGCGCCCACCACCATGCCCTGCTAATTTTTCTATTTTTAGTAGAGACAGGATCTTGCTGTTGCTGAGGCTGGTTTCAAAGTCCTGAGCTCAAGCAAGCCTTCCACCCAGGCCTCCCAGAGTGTTAGGACTACAGACATGGGCCACTGAACCCAGCCTTCTTTCTACAAATATTCCTTGAGTTTGTATACTAAGTGCTAGGGATTCATCTATGAGCTGGGAGATGGAAAATTGAATAAAATAGACTCATCGTCATCATCTATACCTTCGGTTTACATTTCTGAAGGGTAAGAAAGATCAGCACTCCCTGTAATAGAAGAGAGTCGATATTAACAAAGTATTGCCCTGTAGTTCTCTGAGAGAAGTAAATGGATGAATGATAGTTTATATTATTCGTGAATCTTTAGATCCCTTTAAGGAATGTACATTAGATTTCTCAGTGCTGTGCAGGATACTAATGAACATTAAGAAAACATGGCCTGACAGCTTATACCCTACAGAGATGGAGTCAATTCTATTTTATTTAATTTGGGTAGTTACCATTATACTTTCAGTCCTCTCTTCCTTATGTAGGACAGAGACACCAAGGATACCCGACTAAATCCAAGGAGGAAAATATAAAATTCCATATTGAACCCTGAAAGCAGATGTCTAACAAGTAGAACCCAATCCTGTAACTTAATTACTTGATCGAAAGGGGTTTACTGGGCCCGGCACCTGTGGCTCGAGCGGCTAAGGCGCCAGCCACATACACCTAAGGTGGCGAGTTCGAATCCCCAGCCTGGGCCCGCCAAACAACAATGATGGCTGCAACCAAAAAATGGCCAGGCGTTGTGGCGGGCGCCTGTAGTCCCAGCTACTTGGGAGGCTGAGGCAAGAGACTCGCTTGAGCCCAGGAGTTGGAGGTTGCTGTGAGCTGTAATGCCATGGCACTCTACCCAGGGGGATAGCTTGAGGCTCTGTCTCAAAAAAAAAAAAAAGAAAAAGAAAGGGGTTTACTGAATGCTGAATGCCTACCAGGCACCTAATGCTTGTGCTGTGTACTATGGGAAACCCCAGAAAGTGTTATGACACAAATTCCACTCCCAGACAAGATGGGGAACAATTGGTGAATAACACAAGAATATTACATTAGTTCTTTACGACATCACAGTGCAAAGGATAGGTGTGTGACACAACTTTGAGGGGCAAGACACAATTGTAAGAGGGACTGTACCTAACAAATGTGATCAGTGTAACCTGGTTTCTTGTATCCTCGATGAATCCCCAATAATAAAAAAAAAAAAGTGCATCTAGAAATACAATTTTAATCTCTTTCTCTACAGTCAATCAGGAAAAAATGCAAATGCCCCTGATGTGACTGACAACTGGCATACTCAGTAGGAGACTAGACATATCCAGGAACATTTTTCTTATTCTAACATAAGGTAGCTGGAATGTTGGAGAAGGGGTGGAATTTTAGGGTCTCTTTGGCAGACATGCAGTATAAAGAGGCATGGGCTACAGACAGAATGATACCACACACACCTCTACTGCTCTGGGGCTGCTGGGTGGCCTGTGAGGATCACCTGGACCCTTCTCCAGGAAAGGGGACATCTGCCTTGTACTGGTGTCATCAGGACTCATCCTGTGGCTTGGCAGAGGTTTTCCACCCTTGAATCCCATTAACTTACTGCTCTTTGATATGTTTGTCCCCATGGCTACTAAAAGCAATGCATCTGAGCTAAAGTGCTAACGTTCTGCCTTTTAATCAGATACATTTGGAATTTAGAAAAGCCAAGAAGAGGAGAAAGAAAAAAGAACAAGGAGAAATAATGTGAAAGAAAGGAAAAAAATATATCTTACTTTCCTATCCACTATTTATTCCCCTCCCCAGGCAAAAATTGATTAAGAACGCTGCAAAAGAAGATGGGTGTAACCTTTTCCCTGAAACCACACAAAACATTCTGTTTCAGCTGGAGAAGAGTGCCTTGAAGGGCACCGAGTTAGATTCCAAACCTCAGAGTAAGTATAGGCTTCCCTCTGGTGAGGGAGGAGGGAGCAGAGGCCAGCAACAGGGTCAGCTTCACAGTCAAGAAGACCCTAGGCCTGGGCACCGAAATTGAGCGCCGTGGCTCTCTTGGAACTCCACTCAGGCAGAAGTTCTGTGACCCACAAAGCCCCAGGGGCCCTTGTGTCTCCAGGTAGTAGGTAGGAGGATTCCAGAGTGGCCACAATGACTTTCCCGCCAGCTCTTGAATATGATCTGTGAACATCACCATTATCACCATCCTCACCATCAGCCCAGGGATGTCAGTGCTGGTTCTGTGCCAGCAGCACCATTGATCCCAGAAACACAGGGCCTAAGCCTCACCTCTGTCCTCTGGACTTTGCACGCTTACTAGATGAACAAAATTTATGTTTTATGATTTCGTCTTTTAAAAACGTATTTTAGTTTTTTAATTGACATATAATCATTGCATATATTTATGAGGCACATAGTAATATTGGAGATAAACACTGTATAGTGATCGGATCAGGGCAATCAGCGTATCCATCATCTCAAACATTTGTCATTTCTTTGTGGTGACTATGCTTTTAAAGAGGCTTGTGAAAGCCCCTCCCTCTCCCTGTGGTCCTCATGAGCACTTTTGTTTCTCTCCTTCTCTGGAAGAGACAAAAGGTCACCCCTATCATGATCATAATTGCGGTCTTTGCTATGCCTGGGAGAACAGAGGAACGGACATTCTTTTCTAGAGTATGAGCCAGCAGCTGATATCCACAGAAGTTGCACTTGAGGGGAAGGTCCAAGCAGCAAAGAGAGAATTTGTGTCAGGCCAGGTCTTTCCCATTCAGAATGGCAATGTCCAGTTAGGACATGGTCAAAGGCAAGAGCCTGAACCACCGAGATTCAATTTATGAGCACCTGCTACCCACTAGATATTCTGCTAGAAACTGGGATATTAAGTTGAAAACAACACATTTCCTTAAGGAACTTTCCACTAAATTGAAGAAATTAATACAAATACAATATCCAAAGAGTTGTATGTGAACCTGTCAGCCCCTCCTTCCTTGACTTTGACTTCCCTTCAATTCTGTTGAAAGGCCAAAAGGACCCCAATTTGCACTTTCTTTGCTCCTCCCCTTCAGCACCCCCTTCAGCATGTAGGCCTTACCGAAATGGGCTGTTAAACATATCCTGTAGAGACAGGGGATTAGCCCAGAGTCACAGCAGACCCTTGTAAAACCACCTTCCTATCCTTGGTTGCCCTGCTAACTAGCCAACCCCCAACCCTGTAAATCTAACCTTGCAAAGATCCCACCTACCTCCCTCCCCCCTCAACTGAAAAAAGGTATAAAAAAGCCCCTTCCTTTGTGATGCTTTGCTGAGAATTTGGGATATGTATCCCTCTCGGTCAGCTAACCAACAAAGAACCCCATACCTAACTTGAACTCAGTGCGCTGGCATTTTGTCTATAATTCCACTTGTGTTGCGTACAACACTGTAAGAACAGATATGTGCTTACCTTTGCACATCTCTTTAGAAATGCAGAATGGCCAAATCTTGTGCACAGAAATTATAAGTCACTCTCAAACAGGTTAATTAGGAAAAGAGGAACCGGGAGTGGAGAATAGAGGAAGGAGGTAAAGCAGATGACAGAAGAAGTAAGACGCCTACACTGAAGTTTCACTAAAGTTAAAGTAGATGAGTGTAGTGGGGTGGGTAGCACCCACTCAAAATTCATGTCCACTCACAACTTGAGAATGTGACCTTATTTGAAAATAGGATCTTCAAGGGCACATGTGAAATTTACTAGGTGTAATAGAATATAAATGTCTTAACACAGTTAACTAAGAAAATGCTGTGAAGGTTATGTTAACCAGTTTGATGAAAATATTTCAAATTGCACATAAAACCAGCACATTATACCCCATGATTGCATTAATTGTACACCGCTATGATTTAATAAAAAAAAGAAAGAAAGAAAATAGGATCTTAGTAATGTAAATAAAGTGAAGATTGAGATGAGATCATACTGGATTAGGATGGGCTCTAAATCCAAATGAAAATGTTCTAATCAGAGACAGAAAAGAATACCAAGTCACAGCAGGAAAGAAGGCCGGGTGAAAGCAGGAACAGAGATTGAGTGCTCCTGCCATAAGGTACGGAGCACTGGGAGCCACTAGAGCAGGAAAAGGAAGAGGTGGGGAGGGATTCTCCCCTAGAGTCTAGAGTAGGATGACCAGATTCTAACATCTGTAAGGTGGGACAACATGGGGGGGGGGCGGTGGGGCGGGGGACAGCGCTGGGCAGGGCCTGACAACAAGGCAAACTTTGATAAGCAGTTCTCGATAATCACTTCTCAGCAATTATTTATTACAGTTTAACATTATAAAATTAACAAAAATAATATAAAACTCATATTCTGGTGAAATAGCCATATAGTGGCCAAAAACCGTATATTCCCTTCTTGTTCTCCAGCCCGTTGGTGCATTCTTTCCAAAAATTGGGACTTTTTTAAAACGCTGCTGGACGCGGGACAAATTGTTGAAAAGTAGGACTGTCCTGCCAAAATCGGGACGTCTGGTCACCCTAGTCTAGAGGGACCATAGCCCCGCTGGAGAATGAATTTCTGTTGTTTTAAGCTAATAAGTTTGTGACAATAGACTGTGGCAGCCACAGGAAACTAACAAGGAGGAGAAGTAAACCAGATCCTTAGAACTGGAACTAGCCTGAGAAAAAGCAGATTACTAAGACGGAAAAGAGTTGACAGCTTCTGCACACAAATACCAAGGCCATGACTGAGACTATCAGGAGCTAGGTGGAAGGGTTAAGAATTACCTGCTGAGTTATGCCTCATTGTTTAAACAAAATTCTCCTAAACCATTTCTAACTCAAGCACCGACTGACTTGACATCTCTGGATCACAGTAGAATCATTAAAAAGCAATGCAGCCTGGCAAACCTCGTGGGCTGGAAGTCAGGCCCATGTGTTCTACGATTTCAACCTGCACCAGTACTGTATCCAGTGCCCTACAGGCAGACCCGGGAAGGTGGGAAGTTAACAATGCCAAGTCCTCAAGTCAAGGAGACATGGAATGTGTGGATGGAAAAACAAGACAGAGAAAGGAAACTTCTTTGCATGAATGCTATCTGCAACAAATCAAAACAAATAAGCAAGCATCTCCTTGAAACTGCAGGGAAGAAAATTTAACACCTTTTTTCTGAAATCAGGCATACTAAGTGGAAATTGAGTGCCATATCCCCTACTACTAATTTAAAACGTGCAAACTGTCAATTACATTGTCTTTATTAGGCATCAGCCTTTAGGATTAATGTAAAAATAAAAAACACTTTTCACACACTTCCCTCTGCTCAGAACCTTATTTTTTCACACAATTTCAAGTTCTATAAAAGCAAATTTTCCTTTCTGCTGACCAAGACACAGCAGTGGTTCTGGCCTGGTTAAAAAAAAAAAATTATATATATATATTCAGGTTCCTAAACTGGGGCATACTAGCTAAAAACATTTACATGGGATTGGTGACATGTGACACAGTCTGCACCACCTCCCTCATCCAGTCAACTGCTCCTCACCTCGTTGATTGACAGAAACTGGCACATACCCGAGGTTCAGCTAAGCATTTGCTGAACTAAACTGCAGCAAATGGAAAGGCCGGCAGAGAGAGAGTCTCTGGCAGGAAGACCCACTGAAGGGGAAACTGGAGGGATGAAAAATCCAGAGTGGCCAGAGGAGTTTGGTGGGAATTAACGGTGCTACCGAGAGCTGCTGCCGAGAGCTGCTGCCGAGATCTACTGCCATCATAACATCACGTTAAGGTTCTTGAACTATTTTTGTAGGTGATAAGGAGCTACCAAAAGTGTCTAGTTGTAGTGTCTTAGAAAGTTCACACCCTGGTGGCTAAAAAGGTGAATGTTTTTGTGGGAAAATTGGTTAAGTTAAAAAAAAAAAAAAAGAAAGAAAAAATGGAGGGTAAAAAGAGATAAAGAGGGCCCGAAGTAGGGAGGGGGAATAGGAATGGTGAACATTAGGAAATAATCTGAAGTACAATCAATATGATTTGGGTGATCTGTGGGATAGAACATTGTTATCGGAGCCTGAGTTCCCTCCCTATCACCTGCAAATGAAGAATCCAAGACAGAGAATTTGATGCAAGCAGTTTATTTGGGAGCAAGAGAAAGGGATCAGGTCAGTAGAACAAGAAAGAATGAAAAAGAAATGCCAGGATGGCAATAAGTTGCTACTCAGTTAGCCTCTGCCACAGGTGACTGGTGCTGGATATCTCTCGGAGACCCTCTGAGGAACCCTGTGAAATGTGTTATCCATATGCTTCCAACCCAGTTGCTTTTGGAGGGTCCCCATGGCTGTCAATCCCCCTGCACTCGGTCACCATGCATGTCAGCTGCTGAACAGGCTCTTAGCTCCTCCGGGTCCATATCAATGGCAGGGAAGCCCAGGGCAAGCAAGGAGAGGTGCCTGATGTAAACCCAAGGCACATCTTTCTTCAGCTGAACTAAGTGGTAGCAGCCCACTTGGAGCTGGTCAGCCACGAGGTGTGGCTTAGGGGGTTTGCAATGGCGTCCAGGATAGTAAGAAAGAAAAGGAGCCAAAGGTGACTGTGATTCCCAGTAACACCATTAATTAAGACATGGAGAATTTAGAACAGAGCAAGCAATTTAGAGAAGTCGTTACTGCAGATCATGCTGAGAATACAAAGCCCCAGGTGGTCTCCCCTGGACACCCACTGTTCTGACCTTACTACCTACCTTCTCCTTCTCTCACTCACCTCCATGCCTTCTTGCTTTCCCTCCGACACCCTGCATATGCTTCTACCCCACTGGCTTCAGAGCTGCCACCTGGAACGTCCTCCCCTCCCACCCCAGCTCACTCCCTCAGGCCCTTTGGGTCTCTGTGTAGCAGTACCTCCTTCATAATTCTCCTTTTACTTTGCTTTACTTCACAGCGTGTCTCCACTTGACACATATTTGTGAACTGACCATCATTAAAGCCTAAGCTCTATGAAGGCAGGGACTTTGTTTTGTTCACAGCCGGGCTCCTAGAACAGTGCTGTACGCAGCGGGAAGTCCCAGTAAATGTCTGTTGCAGGAAGGGATGCTCACAAGCTCAGACTGGCCCGTGTGGAGCTTAACATACTGTGGCCCCCAGCATGGAGGTACAACTGTGGCCTGGGAAGATGGGTGCGCAGGTGGCTGAGATCATGACCGCCTGTGACCCGGGCTGGCTCCACGGGCATATCACCTATGTGTCACTCAGAACCCTAAGTCCAGAGGAGCCCTGAGCTTGGTTTAATGCTCTCCTGCCACGATCTTGAAATTAAGAACTTTATTTTTGAACTTGTGCCTTGTAAGTGAAGTCCAGTGGAACCAAGGAACATGCGCATGAGCAGAGGGGACACGTGTGCCCGTCAGTCCTGGCTTCTCCCTTCGTGGAATGCCCCATCAGCACAGAATCATGGTGCACCATGACGTGTGGAAGATTTGTGAGACTCAAAGCTAGTCCAAGGTAGAGTACCATGGTCAAGGCTGAGACATTGGTGTCCCTGAGAGGCTACCAGAACCTGCTTCCTACAAAGAAAGAAGACAATGATATCTTTTTTTTTTTTTTTTTTTTTTTTTTGAAAGACTGACATATTGCTTTGGGTGTTCTTTCATACAATACATGGTTTTCATCATTACCCCCTCCTCCAAAAAAAAAAAA
>NW_003852411.1:18295542-18296768 GCF_000181295.1 Otolemur garnettii
CGCCACAACGCCCGGCTATTTTTTGGTTGCAGCCGTCATTGTTGTTTGGCGGGTCCGGGCTGGGGATTCGAACCCGACAGCTTAGGTGTACGTGGCTGGCGCCCTAGCCGGTTGAGCTATAGGCGCCGAGCCAGAAGACAATGATATCTTAAGGGGAAAATAGGTCCTTTTCCTTTTAGTCCTCTCTTACTCAGCAGTAAGTCAAAGATAAAAGGTACTGGTAGAATAAGCATGTATCAGGAAGTGAAATAGCGGAGGTGGTTGGATTGCCTGAGTTTACAAGTTTGAGACCAACCTGAGCCAGAGCAAGACCTCATCTCTAAAAATAGCTGGGCATTTGCGGGAGGCTGGGGGTGGGGGGTGGTAACCTGTAGTCCCAGCTACTCGGGAGGCTGAGACAAGAGAATTGCTTGCCCAACAGAGGTTTCTGTGAGCTGTGATGCCACAGCACTCTACCGAGGGTGATAAAGTAAGACTCTGTCTCAAAAAATAATAGAAATTTAAAAAATAAGTGAAATAAAAGCAACCAAGTTAGATTTACCCAGTATTTCCACCATTCTGGCAAGAACAAGAAGCACTGACATGTACAAGCTATAAAATAAAAATTGTGTCACATCAACAATTCCACATATGAGTTAAATGCTGGTACATCTGCACTGTGAACTGCCATTACACAATATGAATGTGTAATATGAAGGTGAGTGGTAAAATCCACAGTAATGATTTAAAATTAAATTTAATGATTTTGTTTTTCTTTACTTAGAACAACGATAAATGCCAAATAAAAAACCCGGTGACCAGTTCTGAGTCTGGAAATAAAGGAAAAAGCTTCACAAAGATAGTTTTAAAAGCCACCTTTAAAGTCACTTTTTTCCCCACTTTTTGAATAAGGAGCTTGTGCTGCCTGTGATGCCTGCAAAAGAAAACTCAGATCCCACCTGATTATAGACAAAGTGCCATTTTATCTGCAGGACAGCTGAATGTACAAGTGTGCGTGTGTGTGTCTCCAGTCTGCATCAGCCCAGTGTGTGGGAACAGCCAGAGAGGGCTGGGAGTTGGAGCTCAGATGTCCTATCACTGCCATCTTGTGTCCAATACAGTACATAGCACGTAGCTTCAGTGGACCCTGTGGCTGCTTCCAGAAGCACTAAGGCCACCCACCCTCCAACCCAAACTGATACACTAATGGGATTGCTACTGGGCCGTGGTGGGTTTTTTTTTTTTTT
>NW_003852411.1:18297982-18300653 GCF_000181295.1 Otolemur garnettii
AAAAAAAAAAAAAAAAAGAAAACAAGAACAAGTCAGTAGTTTTAAATCAACTGCAACATATTTGTGAGTCTAAAAGTAATACAAATGAACCGGGAAATGTCAAAACCATTGAAAACCCAGTAATCTGCTCACTCGCCTTCACTCTTAGTGTTGGAGTGTATTTCCTGCTGATCTTTTTTCTATCTAATCTACACTTAACTTGAAAAATACAATCATCTGTTTCTATAAATATATGTATTTTAAAATGTGGAACTCATCAGATTATAACATGTTATTTAATTCATTTAACTCTCTTATGAGTGTTAGACTTTTTCTTCCTCTGTGCCACACTTACCACGGTCACTTAATTCCCTGGGAAGTGTCCTTATTTATAAACTTTAGAGTTTTTCCAGCATGTCCTTAGAATGGATTCCTCAGAGTACATAAATGGGTCAATAGTTATAAACTTTTAAGAGACTCTTGCCAAATTGCTTTGTAGGTGAATTATGCTAATTTATATTCTTACCACTAGGGTATAAAATTACCCATTTCCCCACACCTACGGCAACACTAAATTTTTTTAAACCTTTGCTATTTGCAAGCATAAATTGATCTCATTGTTTTAACTTAGATTCGCTTGGAAACTAGTGAGGCCATTAGGCATTCAGAGAATTGTCTACTGCGATTTAAATGTTTAAAAGTCTATTCATCTGTATTTTCTTTTTATAAGCCTTTGTTAGTAGTTAGCACTTTAATTCATCTAAAATCTATTTTAATATAGGGTAAGAAATGAAGGTATAATCTTAAAAGTTCTCTCAAATCTTTACACAGTTGTTCTAATACCACTTGCTCCATGATTTTAATGCTTCTTTTAATATATAACCAAATTCTATCTGGTTTATCTATTCTAGTTTATTTACCTGTCTTTGGTTATGGTGCCAGTACCTCACTATGACTCTAAAATACACAGTACGATCATATCTGGTAGGGCAAGACTATTCATTGAATTTCTTTTTCAAAAAATTTCATAGCTGTCTACCTCCCTCCCATCGACTTATTCCTTTATATGTCTTAGGATTTTGTTAAGAAAAATCTCATTGAAATATTGATTGAAAAGGCTTAAAATCTATATATTAGTGATACATTTTATAGGTAAGGATTCCGTGACAGCTGTCAGGCCTTCATCCTTGAGCTACCACTTCTTCAGAGTCCAACGTGGAGTGAGGATGAAGAGCACAGGCCTTGGGAAAGTTTAGAACAAAACACAAAGCTTACGTGTGTTGTAGTCTGTGCAAGATGGGATAGGTTCATAGAAGGGAATTTATGATGGAATTTTGTATTTGATCGAGTTGGTTTAAGTTTTTAATTTTTTTATTAGAACAAAATTTTCTAAAATATCTATTTGCTCTTAATGAAATTACATGACATATTAATTTTAATTCTCTAACCTGTTTCTTCTTCTTCAAAAAAAGCCTCAGGGGGGGAAAAAAAAAAGAAGATAAGACCAGGTCTAATACGGTGAGCTTGGCAGGTTACCTAACGTTTCAATTTCTTCTATACAATCATTTTGTTAGATCTATAATCAATATGATGAGAACCCTCTCTCACAACCATTTTAAAATTTTTAACTCAAATTTTATTCTGTCCTACCAAAAAGTACTTCAAAGCCTCCAAAGGAAAGAATATAAGGAAAAGTAGTATAACAGACCCTGGGTGATATTTCCACCTGCCTCTCTATCTAAGATCCTCAGTTGACTAGAAAAATCAGAAAGCAGGGATTTTTCTCAGCACACCCCCCCCCCAGTTACACACTGGTACATAATAGGTATTTAAATATTTGTTGAATGATTAAACAATTGAATGATGATGGGTCTCCTGATTCTAGTAATCTAGGACAGTAAGGCCAACAGCCTTCCTCACAATCTGGCATATGGTGGTGATGGTCAAATGGCCAGAGAAAACTGGAGGCTCCTTGGGAGAACTCAAGGCAAAGTGAGTCTTCTTCAGGCGCTGCCAGGCTTCGCTACAGACTAAGGGAGGAAGGTGCATTGGGAAAGAGAGAAATCTTAGGCTGATGTACAAAACCAACACAGTTAAAGAGAACCCTGGAGTTCTATCTCAATATGAGTATCTCAGAGATTCCTGCCTCACCTGCACCATTTACTTGCTTTACTCTTTTCATAAAGTGAAAAACACAGCCTAATAGATGCTAATATTGGATAAGTCTATGTGCACAGCTATAGCAGCATCACTCACAACAGCCAACAAGGTAGCAGCAAAACAAGTGTCCACCGGCAGATGAATAGAGAAACAAAACGGAGAATAGCCATACAATAGAATATTACTTGCCATAGAAAAGAACGAAGTACGGACACATGCTGCAATGTAGATGAATCCCGAAGACAGTGTAAATCAAAGAAGCCAGTCATTAAAGGACAAACACTCTGACTCCACTTATATGAACTGCCTAGAGCAGTCAAACTCATAGGGACAGAAAGTAAAATGGTGATGGCCAGCAGTTGAGGGGCAAGGGGAATGCGGAGTTTTTCTTTAATGGTACAAAGTTTCAGTTTGGGGAGATAAAACATTTCTGGAGATGGGTTGTGTTTGCACAACAGTGTGAACATAATGCTGATGAACTGTGCACTTAAAATGTCTAAGGCAGGCTCGGTGCCTATAGCTCAACCGGCTA
>NW_003852411.1:18300877-18321052 GCF_000181295.1 Otolemur garnettii
AAAAAAAAAAAAAAAATGTCTAAGGCAGTAAATTCTTTTTAGGTACATAGTACCACTATCTTTTTAAAAGTTTAGGTTTTTTTCTAATACTGTTTAAAGATGTGTTCAGAAGTTTCTAGATAGTGAACATGTGGAGGTTCCTGGAGAATAGTGTGCAAGAAAGAGCATGGAAGCTCCACATCCCTTGCCCTGTGCATGTCCACCAGCTGTCTGTTCATATATGTCCTTTCTAATATCCTTTATGATAAACCAGTAAAGAGCCAGGAGGGTTGCAATGCTGGGAAGAGTTCTGGATCTCAGACTACCTCTTCATCTACCAGGTCTTTGCTGTCTTTGACAGGGCAAACAACCAGGTCCACCTGGCTCCTGTGGCTTAAGCCTGTGTCTTTCCAGCCACTTTGCAGGAAGATCTGGCCTAAGTCCTGTACCCACTAGGTGTACATAATTCTCCTAACCATTCTTTCTATGCAAATATAGAGGTAGACTCTTGGATCTGCTCTGTTATAGCAATAATGTAGAATAAAAACACAGCCTACACATTCACACACACAAAAATGCTTTCAGGACTAGTTTATCAGAAAGGAGGCAAAAGGCCACAGAGCATAGAGCTGGTTCTCCTATTCCATGAGCTAATTACAGAACATATCCTTAATTCCCTCCTCACGGTTGAGGGCTATCACATGAGGTTGAGTTAGAAACACATGCTTGCCTGATGCTGGTCTAAAACTTTTCTATCATTACAGGGTGAGGTTATGTTGTCTTTTCCTGCAAGCTGACTCCAGTAAGACCCTCCCAGTCCATTAGACATGTTCCAATAATCCTGAACCTCTATTTTTTTAAAGACAGAGCCTCAAGCTATCTGCCTTGGTAGAGTACCGTGGCATCACAGCTTACAGCAACCTCCAACTCCTGGGCTCATGCGAGTAGCTGGGACCACAGGCGCCTGCCACAACACCCGGCTATTTTGTGGTTGCAGCCATCATTGTTGTTTTGGCAGGCCCGGGAGGGATTCAAACCTGCCACCTTAGGTGTATGTGGTTGGCGCCTTAGCCACTTGAGCCACAGGCCCCGAGCCAATCCTAAACCTCTAAAGAGGAATCTGCATTCAGCTCTCCTTTCTCCCAGAAGGCTCCTGTGTAACAAAGCAGATGTAATTAGCAGTTGGGTAAGTCCTCACTCCATCCACCAGTACATCTAAGATACTGAAACATACATACTCCTTGATACTCTTATCAGAATGGCAAGTGGGTGGCATATGCATAAAAGAAAAGGGGCATATCCAAGGTTGATCCCAGAGGAAGGATAGCTGCTATGACAATAACCTGAATGTTAGTTCCCTGTACTACAAACTAGAAAACAAAAGTTTTTAAATGCTAGTGCTGCCCTCAAGACAAAATGCTAAGACCCTTTTCATCTAAAACCCCAGTGCAAATATAATTCATTTATATATACAGACATAGTTCACACCTGTGATCCTAGAAATCTGGGTGGCCTAGGTGGGTGAATTGCTTGAGCTCAGGAGTTTGAGACCAGCCTGGGCAAGAGGGAGACCCCATCTCTAAAAATAGCAGGGCATGGTGGCAGGTGCCTGTAGTCCCAGCTACTTGGGAAGCTGAAGCAAGAGGATCACTTCAGCACAAGTTTGAAGTTGCTGTGAACTATGACGCCATGACACTATCAAGGACGACTGAGAATCTGTCTCCAAAAATAAATAAAAATACAGACATACAGATGAACTATCTTTATTGTTGCCACCATCATAATCACCATCACCACCACCATTACAGTGGAAAAAAGAGATTTGCAAGCTCAATAAGCGATGATGACAAAGAAGGAGGTGTTGGTAATAACTCCTAGGTTTCTGGCAAGCACCACCCTAAACTGAGTGGAGGATGTAGGACAGCAGCATGTTGAGAGGGACACAGGACGCAGGTGGACAAAAATTGGAAAAGTTGTGTAACTAGCACCGGGTGATATTTCCATGTGCCTCTCTATAATCCTCAGCTGACTAGAAAAACCAGAAAGATGAACTGGTAGGCGGGGAAGAAGGAAAAAGGTAGTGACAAGGTAATTAACGAAGACACCCAAGGAGGAGTAATCCGCACAAATCCCGTGAAACATCGCGAGAGCTCACATCCCGTAACTAAGCCCACCTTCCCGGATGCGACGTAGTCTTCCGCTGCCCCGTCCCGCCCCTGCGGCCCAGGCCCCGCCCGACCCGTGTTTCTGGGTTCCGTAGTGTTAATAAAGTTTCGGCTGTTTGTCTTTTGCGGCAGACAAGATGGCGGCCTACGTTCTGGGCTCGCTGCTGCGCACGTTCCGGCAGGTCAGGCCCGCGCCTTTATGCCCTCCGTTATCTGTCACCCCTGAATCACATAACCCACGGGTCGCCACGACTGACTCTGCTATCTGTGGTGCTCAGTGCAGACCAGTCCCGGGGGTTTTCTCTCTGTTTACCAACCAGCTTGGCTCGGGGGAGGTCTGAGCTACATTTGTAAATTGGGTTTTCGCAAGCATGCAACTGGCCTTGAAAGATGGCGAGGTTGAATCCTGTTTATAAGGTGATAAGTGTAAGCAAAGAATGGGGTCCGAGGATTGAGACCTCAGAGACTCCAATGTTAGGATATGAGAGCCGTGCAAAGGAGACTGAGTGCAATGGCCAGGAAGCAAGGGATGGCAGAATTTCAAGGAGTAAGGAGTGGACAACTTTGCTCAAACTTGACGGGGCAATTAGAAAGGCTGCAGTAAGGGTGAGCAGTGAAGGTTGTTGGGACCTTGGTCATAGTAGTTTTCAGTGGCTGGATGGGGCTGAAACCGTTCAAGAGATAATAGGAGGAAAGAAACTGGAGACTGAGTATAGACAAGCCTTTGAAGGAGTTTTGCTATAAAGGGAGAGAGGGAAGTGAATTAATAGTGAGTTTTTCTTTAGCATGGCAGAAGTAACAGCATGATTGTGTATTAAAGGAGCTTTCCAGAAGGAAAGAGGTCTGGAAGCTGCAATGATGAGCAAGGAAACATTACCTGCTCTACCTCCAGACCCAGTCTTGGGAGAAGAAATTTACTGGGGAAGCTCTCAGAGGGATTCAAGATTCAGCTACCAGCGGTTCTCAACCTTTGGGGGGTGGGGATCAGACCCTTTCACAGGGGTCACCTAAATACATCCTGCATATCAGATATTTACATTATGATTCATAACAGTAGCAAAATTACAGTTATGTAGTAGCAACGAAAAATTTTATGGTTGGGGGTCACCACAACAGAAGGAACACGTATTAAAGGGTCATGGCATTAGGAAGTTTGAGAACCACTGAGTAGGCCAAAAGGTGAAGGAGATGTTAAGTTGAGGATTTAGATTTTGATAATGGTAGACAATGAATTGAGAGGTCCCAATGGAAGAGTTTTAGGAGGTGAAGCGGGATGAGAGATGGGGATAGGATAGGATGTGTGCAGAGCAGGATAGAATGCAGTCTTAATAAAGCACTGTTATAAACTGGTAAGAAAATGGATTGCAGTACAAATGTAGGCAAAGGACATGAAAACATTCACAGAAGAAATAAGGCCAATTAATGTTTTAAAAGTGTAGGGCGGTGCCTGTGGCTCAAAAGGGTAGGGCACCATCCCCCTATGCCAGAGGTGGAGGGTTCAAACCCAGCCCCGACCAAAAAAAAAAAAAATGTATTGTCAGAAAAAGTGTTCAAAATAGAATGAAAGATTGTTTTTAAAAATAAATAGAGGCTCGGCGCCTGTGGCTCAAGCGGCTGAGGTGCCAGCCACATACACCTAAGGTGGCGGGTTCGAATCCCAGCCCGGCCCGCCAAACAACAATGATGGCTGCAACCAAAAAATGGCCAGGCGTTGTGGTGGGCGCCTGTAGTCCCAGCTACTTGGGAGGCTGAGGCAGGAGACTCGCTTGAGCCCAGGAGTTGGAGGTTGCTGTGAGCGTGATGCCATGGCACTCTACCCAGGGGGATAGCTTGAGGCTCCGTCTTAAAAAAATAAATAAATAAATAAATAAATAAATAGAAACCTTTTAGGAGACAGAAAAGAGGAAATTAAGAATAGATTGAAAAAGAAGTCAAAGAAATGTTTAATCTTGTTTTCTAAGTTAGGGGAGTTAAGGGACTTGTGTTTTAAGTCCCCATAACTTTTTTTTGGTCTCCTTTTGTAGATAAAAACAAACTTCACATTGCCCCGCAAAATGAATTGTTTCTTTCAGCCAGAATTTCTCCCTAGTCTTATGAATATAGCCTGCTCTTTTTATTCTTATCTGTGTTTTGTTTGGATAAACTATTCTCCCCCACCCACCTCCACCCCCTGCCTCCAAGCTGTGTCAAAAGTACGTCAATCTTTCAAAGGGTCAAAAAAAAAAAGGTCTTTCAAAGGCTTGTTTAAGCCCCTGTTCCTATGACAAGTATTTCCAGTCATGGTTACCATAGTATTCACTGGACTCAGTCATGTGCCAAGTCAATATTTAAATTCTATTCCTGCTTGTCTTTTCTAAAAAAAGGTGATTGTGGAATTATTTTCCAATGGGACCACGAAGGTACTCAGTTTATCTTTTATTAATAGAGATTGAAAAAACATTGACTTTCTATTTAGTATTTTCAGGTTTATATTCTGCTATTCATATTTTCTATTAACAGTTATAGGAGCCATCATTATTTTTTAATAGCTGCAACTTAACATGTAATATTTCCTTTGGTTTGAGAGAGACTTAAATTTCTAGTGATCTGTACCCCCTTTGCCTGTATTGTCAGTCAGAACTATAAAACTATCACCTTGAAAATGTGTGACAATAAGGAATCTACTATCTTACTACTGAACAACTAATGTTAAGAAATATTGGGTGACACCTGTGGCTCAGTGGGTAGGGCGCCGGCCCCATATACCAAGGGTGGTGGGTTCAAACCTGGCCCTGGCCAAACTACAACAAAAAATAGCCAGCCAGGTATTGTGGCAGGTGCATGTAGTCCCAGCTCCTGGGAGGCTGAGGCAAGAGAATGGCTTAAGCCCAGGAGTTGGGGGTTGCTGTGAGCTGTGTGACGCCACGGCACTCTACCAAGAGCAACAAAGTGAGACTGTCTCTACAAAAAAAAAAAAAAAGAAAGAAATATTAGATCTAGGAGGTATCCATAGCACAGTGGGTAGGGTATTGGCCACATACACCAAGGGTGGCAGTACGACCCTGGCCTGGGTCTGCTAAACAGCAATGACAACTGCAACAAAAAGATAGCCAGGCGTTGTGACGGGCACCTGTAGTCCCAGCTACTTGGGATTGCTGAGGCAAGAGAATCACATAAGCCCAAGAGTTTGAGGTTGCTGTGAGCTGTGATGCCATGGCACTCTACCAAGGGCAACTGAGACTGTCTAAAAAAAAACTTAGGTCATTGATAATTTCAGAGTACCCTTTGACTGAGCAATTCTTCCAAGAATGTGTCCTGCAGATGGTAAGACTATGCATGTAGGGATTTATGTAAGACATCATCATTATAAACAGTGCTGCAATAAATAAACATTGAGGTTGAGTGTAACTGTCCACCAGTAGGTTGCAGGTTTAGCCTAACTGGCAAAAAAATTATGACACTTCCAATATTGTGGAATACTATGTAGTCTGTAGAAAGTAAAGAAGCTGCTTTGGTACAGATATGGAAAGAGCTCTGAGAGATATTGTTAAGTAAAAAGGGGGTAAAATGAAAAACAAGAGGCAGAACATATACATGTATTTGGATATACAAGAAACCAGGAAGAGTGGATACGATGGTTTTGCGGGCGTCACTGGGCAGGTGAAGAATGAAGTGGAAGGGAGACTTTTCACTGTCTTTTTATATTTCATGTATTTACATTTTTGAGACCATTTGTCCAGGCTAGAGTGCCATGTCATCCTAGCACACAGCAACCTCAGACTCCTATATCAGTCTCCCCAGTAACTGGGACTTCGGGCTCCCACCACAATGTCCATTTTTTATTTTTAGTAGAGACAGTCTAGCTATTGTTCTAGCTGTTCTCAAACTCCTGAGCTCAGGCTATCCTCCCACCTCGGGCTCACAGAGTGATAAGATTAAGTGCAAGCCACCCTGCCCAGCCCTTTTTTTTTTTTTTTTGAAACATGACTGTTTAATATAGGTCAAACAGAATTAAATTAGAAGTTTCTAAAAATCTTTCACCTTCACACATACGTTGTTGGCATATTACTACTTCTTTGACTTAATGTTTATGTTCAATAATTAATATTCAGAATTAAGGAACCCTATTATAAGTTGTTAAAGTGATCCAAAACAGCTGTAAAGGAAAGAGACTGAACAAGGATGGCCGGGCTCGGAAGCACTCAGAGCCTCAGCTTGACTGTCCTTTACATGTTCCTTGTCTCCTTTAGGTGGGTCCTGCATCAGCTTCAGGCCAAGTTCGAGGTTACTATGTAGACTGGAGAATGTTGCGAGATGTGAAGAGACGAAAAATGGCCTATGAATATGCAGACGAGAGGCTCCGTATCAATGCGCTCAGGAAGAACACCATCCTGCCAAAAGATATTCAGGTGAGCTAAGTAAGATGAGTCCTTCTGCCAGAGGTCATTAACAGCGTCAGGTCACTGTTTATGATGTTTGTTATAAATCTGTATCAATATAATTTCTAGAGAATAAGATGAGATAGTCCAAATTAAGGAGAACAAGTAGCCTTAAAACTGATTTTGGTAAGTTTCAGATTTAAGGCAACTGTTCCATTCTAAGTAGCCTTTCAATCTTTGATCATATGATCTTTAAAAGTACTGGTGAATGGTGGCCACACAGCTTGGGCAGTCATTTTCACTATGTCTCTCCTCCAAACCTTTCAACTCTCAAGTCAGTGGAAGGCACTGCTGATTTGGGGGGTGGTGTTCCTGGCATGTGGCACAGTTTCCTACACAGGCCTCTTGCTAGCCTGTCTTCCTGCTCTCCCTGGACCACCTCTGTGTGCTGAGGTAGCTTTCTACTTAGGGTTACTTTCTTATCTTCCTGCCCACGCTAAATAAGAGAATGTCAACCTGCTTGGCTTCCTGAAGCATAAGGTCTTGCAACTAAGTGGTGTCACAGAATATCTGTAAGAGGCTTGTTAGAGAGTATAAATCAAACTCAAGGCCACCCATCGTATCAAGTGCTCAGATATTTGAAAAATAACATTTATAGAAGTTGGCAGAATGATATACATTGTATTTATTACTGTGGATTCTTTTAAATCTTCCCTGGATTAATATAGAGGAGCAGAAAACTGAGGGCCCTGGACCACTCTGTTGTGGCTTTTACTGTAACACCATCAAGCTGTCTGCCTACATTTAGGGAGTAGTAAGCAACCCCTAGGAATCTCAGCTCCAGGGTGGTGGTGGTCACAGAAGCTGAGAGTCGAATGGTGTTACCAGGGAGAACTTGGATAGGAATAGGGAGATGCTTGTAAAAGGATATAAATGTTCAGTTATAAGATTTAACATACAGCATGGTGGCTGTAGTCAGTAGTACTATATTGTATACTTGAAATTTGCTGAGAGACCTGAGTGTTCTTACCTTACACACACACACACAAGGGAACTGTGAGGTGAGGGATGTATTCATTAGCTTCATTGTGGCAGTCATTTCTCAGTGTATACATATACGTTGAATCTTGACATTGTGCACCTTAAATATATACAATTTTTATTTGTCAATTTACCTCAAAAAAAGCTGGGGAGGCGTTATTGAGTATATTATTTATGAAGACTCCTCCCCCACCAGAAGAATATCTTTGATATCAGTACCAGCAGTAACTATCAGGGAACGTTTCATGGAAATTGATTGTGGCTGTTGACTTGCAAGCTACTTGTGCAGGCAAGTTTTATGTCCCACTTCTAACCAACTTCCAGGCCTTCACAGCATGCACTTGTGCGTCCTGCATTTTTATCTTTTCTGCTCTCCTTTCTCTTTGCCCCAGTTTCCTCCTTCAGTCTTTTTGGGACTAGGTAAGCATATGTATAAATAAGTTGGAGCCATTCTTTAAGGGTTGCCTCTAGGAAACCTTGCTTCGATTTTTCAGCCCAATCATTTCTTCTCTCCAGTTTTTTCTACAGCAGTTATTGTCTGCTACTCATTGACTCAGACTGTTTTAGACTGCTCTAAGTATTACAGAAAAGCAATACACACGTAAGCTTTTAGTTGATGTTAATTTAGCTTTCATATACATTCTCTCACTTGTGTCCTTTGAATGTGTTAGTGTAATTATTTTGCTTCCTTCACAGACTAGCTCAGGGTCAATAATCATACTTGCGGGGCGGTGCCTATGGCTCAAAGGAGTAGGGCACTGGCCCCCTATGCTGGAGGTGGCAGGTTCAAACCCAGCGCGGGGCAAAAAAAAGACTGCCCCTCCCCCCACCCCCCAAAATCATACTTGTTAGCACACTTGTCAGGTTAAAGTATTACAAACACACACCATAACACACACACTTTTAAGTACATTCATAAGAATAAATCTCAATTGTTAAAACCTTAGCTCAAGCTACTGCTGTATTCCCTGCTTTTCACCCTTTTATCATTTTGCTGTTACCAGATTCATTCTCTACATTGCAAATGAATTTTTTTTGCAGTTTTTTTTTTGGCCAGGGCTGGGTTTGAACCTGCCACCTCCGGCATATGGAGCCGCCGCCCTCAAATGAATTTTTTTTTAATGTAAATCTCATCCAATGACTCCCCCTTCTCCAGCAGTCAGGAGCTTTACCGGAGACTTCAAGGCTTTGTGTGATCCTGCTCTTCCTCCCTCCCCAGTCTCATCTCAAGCCACATTTCCTCTTCCACGATAGGGAGCCTAAGGTTTCAAACTTTTCATGATTCACAAATTATGAGGCGGCAACAGAAATACATTCACATGTTTCCAAAAGACTTAAGAATTGTCCTTTTCATGGTAGCTCAAACTGAAAACTACCCAGATGACTAGAAGTTGTAGAATGCATGAATGAATTACAGTATACTGAAACAATGGAAATTGCCACCAGTGCTAATAATATTCCCTTTCATAATCTCATGCTGGTTACACAGGTATGTTTTGTTTGTGAAACTTACTAGGCTTTATACTTAGGGTTTGTTGATTCTGTGTTAAGTGTCAGTATTTAAAAATCAAATTGGGAGGATGTCAGGCATTTTTGGTAGTTTTCTGGTCTATTTCTACTTGGAAGTTAAGGTTTATTACTGTGTCCAGGGTTCTTTGGCTAAACTCTGGCTCCAGTGATGAATCTAGCCCTTTCTTGTCTTCCTCTAACCATTGATGTAAGCATCTAGAATGAATAAATGTGATCTGTGTGATAATGTCCTCTCCTTTAGGAAGTGGCTGATGAAGAAATTGCCGCCCTTCCCCGGGATAGCTGTCCTGTTAGAATCAGAAATCGATGTGTTATGACGTCCCGTCCACGTGGTGTAAAGCGGCGCTGGAGGCTTAGTCGTATCGTCTTCCGTCATTTAGCGGACCATGGGCAGCTTTCTGGGGTCCAGAGAGCCATGTGGTGAATCGGCTGCAGAACCCACTGAGCTTGCAGGGAAGCCAGTTCTGGCAAGAAGAGACTTTTCTAGACAAACTCCTAGTCTTTGGGGGGGCCCCAATGTAGTTTAGTCTACCTGATGCTGTGTATAGCTAAATTACTTTTAAATTTTAAATGAAGAAATCTGGATGTTTCATTCTGTCAGTGAATTATCTTTTCCACTGGATTTAATAGATTGAACATACTGTTCCCATACACAGTGCAAAGAGTAAATAATAAAAAACACTTTCTATGAAAATGTGTTCCGAATGCTTTCCTTTTCTTTCACACGTCATCTTTTAAGTAACATATGAGGGTTTCTGGGGTGAGGAAGGTTGAGGTTTTTTTTTTTGAGGCAAGGTCTTGCTTGGTCACTGAGCTAGAGTACAGTTGGGTCATCATAGCTCACCACAGCCTCTGACTGCTGGGCTCAAGCCATCCTTCCATCACAGCCTCCTGAGTAGCCGAGACTAGAGCCATGCTCCACGCCACCAGCTAGTTTATTTTTTGTAGAGATGAGGGTCTCACCATATTGCTCAGGCTGATTTTGAACTCCTCCCACCGGAACCTCCCAAAGTGCTAGGATTACAGGCATGAGCTACCACGCTTGGCTGCTTTCTGTATTTCTTAGGAGCGTGATTTCATAGAACAGCATTATAGATAATCTAATTGACATGTAGCTAATCTGTAGGAATTTAGTCTGGGCTAACTTTCCTGACCTTCAGAGCTCAAGTTAGAGAAACAATAGTTTGGAAGGCAAGGAGGTTCCAGATTTACCCAGTCAACTTCTTTCTGTGCTAAACAAAAGAACCTTGAAGTGTTTTCTTGCTCCATCTTTAAGAGCCTTTAGAACAGGTGTCCTCAAACTATGGCCCATGGGCCACATGCAGCCCACGGAGGACATTTATCCGACCTGCCAGGTGTTTTTGCCGCTGCAGCCTGTCCTGCTTAGCAGCCGACTCGTCCTGAGGCCCACAGTCCGGCCCTCCAACGGTCTGAGTGAACTGGCCCCCTGTTTAAAAAGTTTGAGGACCCCTGCTTTAGAATAATATGCTCTAATCCCCTACAAATCTATCCAAAGAGGAAAAGTTTTGCTGGAATAGTACACATTCCCTATATCCATGTTTATCTAATTTGTAACAGAAATGAGGAAGGGCAGGAGAAGGTTGTCTCATGCAATAACTCAACAGTATGATTGGTCCAGTGGTAAAATAAACATAGCAGAATGGAAGCACCTAGTTCAGGAAAATGTTCTTGGAGAACTTCAAGCAAGGAATGAAATTCATTCTGTGAACAGTGGTAACAAAAGCACACATAAGCAAAGGCATGGAGAAGACACTGAACAGCAAAACTGCAGTCACTCCAGAGTATCAGAAATGTGGGCTCGGCACCTATAGCTCAACCGGCTAAGGCACCAGCCACGTACACCTAAGGTGGCAGGTTCAAATCCCCAGCCCAGACCCGCCAAACAGCAATGACGGCTGCAACCAAAAAATAGCCGGGCGTTGTGGCAGGCGCCTGTGGTCCCAGCTACTTGGGAGGCGGAGGCAGGAGACTCGCTTGAGCCCAGGAGTTGGAGGTTGCTGTGAGCTGTGATGCCACGGCACTCTACCCAGGGGGACAGCTTGAGGCTGTCTCAAAAAAAAAAAAAAAAGAAATGTGAAACATGAGACAGAAGATTCTCACAAATCACGCGAAGGAGTTAAAACTTGATTTAAATACTAGATGTTAGAGAGTGTAAGCAAAGGAATGACATCAGTTTGCTCTACAGTGATATGATTAACAGCTGTGTAGTAGATGGCCATGAGAGGAAAAGGCTACAGGCCAGACAACCAGTTATGGGGGGTATCTTAATTGTTCAGGAATATGAGGGCCTTAAGGTAGGGGTAGGAGTAAAGGAGAAGTGAAGACAGGTTTATTTAAAAGTAATTGCAAGGGGTGGCACCTGTGGCTCAAAGTAGGGCACCAGCCCCATATGCTGGAGGTGGCAGGTTCAAACCCAGCCCCTGCCAAAAAAAAGTAATTACAAGTATTTAGAAGAGAAAATTGGGCAAGTCTTAAAGAGATCATATCTGATCATCAGATCATATCTGTATGTGCCTTTGGGTTTGGTAAGAGTGCCTAGACAGATTGTAGAGGAAAATAAGAAACTGGTGTGGGCGCAGTGGCTCACGCCTGTAATCCTAGCAGTCTGAGAGGCCAAGATGGGTGGATGTCCAGAGCTCAGGAGTTCAAGACCAGCCTGAGCGAAGTGATGAGACTTTGTTGTCAGGATCTGCTTCTGACACCTTGTCCGGGCCCGGGACTGGCCAGGTCTACAGGCCCAGCTTAGGTAAGTTCTGGACATGGACCGCTAAGCTACCTCTTGCTCAGGAAGTTTCTCTTAGGTGCTTGAGGGCTATCTACTTTAGCTGGAGAGAGACAGAGTATCTTAGAGATAGTAAAGCAGTCTTCTTAGAACAGATAGCTCTTAGTCTTTAGCAGAGCTTGGTAAGCTTCAGCAGAGACACGCATGCTGGCGTTCTGCAGGCAGGAGAGGAGACAGAGTCAGAGTAAGCATGTCTGTGATAGAATGCGCACACCCCTTGACTGCCTTCTCCTCCAGCCTAGTATAAGGCTGAGCTTGTGCCTCTCAGCACCACAGGTGTAGAGACTGCCAATTCACCAATGCTCTCATCTCGGGAGCTCTCTCATGCTTGTTAGAACTAAATCTCTCTCCATGCCCTTTTCACCAAGGTGTTCCATTACAGGTATTTCTTAATTATTTTTTATCTTTTTGCAGTTTTTGGCCAGGGCTGGGTTTGAACCTGCCACCTCTGGTATGTGGGGCTGGCGCCCTACTCCTTGAGCCACAGGTGCCGCCCCATTATTACAGGTATTTCTTATAACTCTCACTCCTCCTAGCCATGGGCTATATGGGCTATATTTCCCCCCTTTTTTATATACAAACAAAATAACTTGATGTGGTCAGTGCAGTTCTTCCTGTTATCTAGCCCTTTTCTTTCTAGGCAAAAGATAATTGTCACAGTTCAGAATTCCAGGTATGGGCTCTTTAAATGAGGAAGCCCAATACAGATGTAAACTATTAGCCACTGTTAAGGGAAAATGATTGTGATGTCAATTCCCTTAAAGGTCTTTTTAACTGGAGAAAACTTTGAAATCTTTCCTGAGAGAATTTACCACTTCTTTAACCGTAATACGGTTTCCTTTGGTATTTACCTGATGACCAAAATAACGCTTTCCTTGCAAGCAAGGATTTTTCTCTCGCTACCCCAGAGGTTTTGCTACTCGAGGTCCCCCAGTCCACCCTTCACAGATCTCAAAAGACTGTTACTCAAGGACTAATGGTTCCACTCTTGGCAATTCCTCTCGTGGAACTGTTATTCATGGTCCAAAAGGTACAACCCTTCACAATTCCTCGATAGCAGAGTTTTTGCTGCTTTTCCAGCGAAATTTTTGCTAGTTGATTCCAGACTCCTTTTTTCAAATGGAGTTTCCTAGCACAAAGGTGGTTTAACTTTTACTCTTCCCTCCCTTTGTTCTCACCTTTCACAATCTCCCAAAGGTTTCACTTGCTTCAGAGTGACACTTCTCCTTTGGGCCGTGTCTAGTCTCCTTAGCTGGACTCAGTTAGAGTGCACAGACACTGATGAGAGGTCAGTTACCCCTTCACCACGCAGGATAACCTAGTATTCCATGAACATTTAATCTAATTATCCTCCATTGTCATCCATTGGTCTGGTTTAATTTCCCCCATTTTACGCTGAGGCACCACAGGTCTAACCAAGCTGGCAGAGTGCTCCCATGGCATAGAATTGAATTATACTGTTTTTTTCTGAGAATGGTTTGAAGTGAAAATATTAAACTGTTTTTTCTTTCATTTACCAGTGGTTCCTGATTCTGGCCCAACTGATAATTTCCCTACAATAAAGGTGTCCCATCTTCTATCAAATTGATAACGGCATTTGTTTGCCCAATGAAAGCTTTTTTTTTACACCACACACACTTGGGACATACACCTGGAGGTTTACATGCTCTTTGTTCCTTTTCTTTAGCATTCAAAGTTCTTTTCCCTTTTAAACTCTTCTCTCTTATGGCCTAGCTTCCCACATTTATGGCATTTGATGTTAACTGGGGAATTTACCCTCTGATCTTCCAGCTGCCCAATTTGAGTTGTCATGTCAATATAGCATTTACCTGCTTCTATAAGATTCATCTGATGTCTCAACTGTATTTCACCTGCTGTATCTCATTTGCCATGATTTTTCTCTACTGGCTTTTTTTCTTTCGGCCTTTTACTTTTTACAATCTTTCCTTTTCAATTCTTAGACCCTTTGGCTGCCTCAAGGGACAGGAGCTCTTTAGCTGTTTCTTTTTACTCTGGAGTCTTGTTTTACAAAACTTTACTTCCACTATTTCTTCACCAGCCTCGATCTACCTCAATTCTTTTCTTTTTAAACAGAACTCAACTGCCAAAAAGGGATTCGGGGCGTCGGTCTCTCAAAAGCTACTTCCTGCTGGCATTGGGCGAAGGTATTAGGGGAAGGCAGTTAGAAGTTCTCTTCCCTAACTTAATAAACTCTTGCAACCTGTTCCCAAACTTTTCTCTTTGCTGTTTTATGGAAGGCTTTTCTCACCCCTGAGGCTAAAGGCTTGTTTACTGAAGGTTCTCATCTCCTTGGTCTAGCTTCTCTCTTTCCCTCTTGTTTAGAGGCTTTTTTCTGTTTTTCTCCAGCTGCTTCACAGAAGAGGCTAAAGGATTTTACCGACTTTTTTCCCCACAGTAGTAGTTAGAATTTGGAAAGAGAAAATGTAGGAAAGAAGAGGAAAAACCAAAAGAGAAAGGCCTGCTCTTGGCTGTCCTTCTTAGATATTTCTTTTCCCTGTAAGTATTTCTATTTCTTTTTTTTTCTTATTTTGCTAAAGCTTATTTCCCCCTCGGTCCATGTTCACTGAATCCTGCTCACAGCACCATTTGTCAGTGGCGTTCACTGTCCTGCTTCTGACACCACGTGTCAGGGCCCAGGACTGGCCAGGTCTCGGGCCCAGCTTAGGTAGGTTCTGGACGCAGACCGCTAAGCTACCTTGCTCAGGAACAGTTTCTCTTAGGTGCTTGAGGGCTATCTACTTTAGCTAGAGAGAGATAGTCTTAGAAAGAGTAAAGCAGTCTTCTTAGAACAGATAGCTCTTAGTCTTTAGCAGAGCTTGGTAATCTTCAGCAGAGACGCCGTGCTGGCGTTCTGCAGGCAGGAGAGGAGACAGAGTCAGAGTAAGTGGACCCGTGATAGAATGCGCATGCCTTTTGACTGCCTTCTCCTCCAGCCTAATATAAGGCTGAGCTCGTGCCTCTCAGCACCACAGGTGTAGAGACTGCCAATTCACCAATGCTCTCGTCTCGCGAGCTCTCTCATGCTTGTTAGAACTCAATCTCCATGCCCTTTCATCACTAAGGTGTTCCATTACAGGTATTTCCTATAACTCTCACTCCTCCTAGCCATAAGCTATCGGGGCTGCTACACCTTGTCCTATTAAAAATAGAAAAACTATGGCTTGGCACCTGTGGCTCAAGTGGCTAAGGCGCCAGCCACATACACCTAAGGTGGCGGGTTCGAATCCAGCCTGGGCTCGCCAAGCAACAATGATGGCTGCAACCAAAAAATAGCCAGGCGTTGTGGCAGGCGCCTGTAGTCCCAGCTACTTGGGAGGCTGAGGCAGGAGACTCGCTAGAGCCCAGGTGTTGGAGGCACATCTGTGAGCTGCGATGCCACAACACTTTACCCAGGGGGACAGCTTGAGGCTCTGTCTCAAAAAAAAAATAAAAAAAAAAAAGAAAAGAAAAACTAGCTGAGCATTGTGGTGGGTGTCTATAGTCCCAGCAATGTGGAAGGCCAAGGCAAGAGCATTGCTGAACCACTGGCGTTTGAAGCTGGTGTGAGCTATGACACCATGGCACTCTACCAAGGGTGACAGTGTGAGAGTGTCTCCAAAAAAAAAAAAAAATGGAAAAAAGGAATGGGTTTAGGGGAAGATAGGTAAGTTCGGGTTTCAGTCTTACAATGTTTGGGATACCCGTCATCTGATTTAAACCTAATGTGTGACTGGATGGCAGAGTCTGGAACTCAGGTGGACATTAAGTTGTGAGGGATTATGATATACCTTGTACTGATATTTCCTAAATTTATGACACCTTAGGAACTAGAGTATTTTAATTAGTATCAGTGATAGAACAACCCTCATCCTTCTGGTTTGAATGAGTCCAACCAAGCATGTACTTGAATCCATGTATGTCATTTGGTTGTCTAAGCTCCTTCTTCCACTCCCTTTTTTATGTCATTCATTTGTTGGAGCAACCAGGCCATTTGCTCTGTAAAATGTCCAACCCTTGGCTGTTTGCTTTTTTTTTTTTTTTTGTCTTTTTCCTCCTTTAAATTTCCTATGAAGTGGTAGCTACATCCAGAGCTGGACTCATGTTGTTTTTTAGGGATGAATTTTCATCAGCTGTGCCTATACTCTGCCACATCAAAAGGCCCATGTCTGGTTGTCCAACTTATAATGGTACCTGGGTTCAGGTCAGATCAGCCTAGTCCCAGAACTTAAGTTCAACCTTCATTAACCTGTTGTTCACATTTCAATGATGATTGTCACCCTGATCTATTATTTCATTAAGGGTTGCTGTGGTATTTTCTTAACTCCATCATTTTTTTCTGTAATCACTGGATTTTTCTGCCAAGAACTCTGCCTTTATCAAGTTTATTTCCCTGAAATACATTTATTCAAGGTAAGACAAATCATGGTTCTCTATCAGTTTTCAGAGTAAATGAGCTGGTGCTCTAGCTGGTGAAAATATTAACATTAACATTACTTTTCACTGTCATTATGAACTTAGAGGTTTTGTTATTTAGGGTTTCAGTCCATTCTTTTTGATGTTCAGATTGTTTCATTACCTGCCCCTTAAGTTGGCTTCTGTAGTCTGTTGACTTGATACAGGATTATCCAATATTACTTTGCCTCCTAGCATAACTGGGGCTTACCTTGTACATTTCCTGCCTCAATTTTTCCAGAGGTCCTGGTCCTCTTCATAGGAAATGGTATATAGAGACCACACTGAGCACTGGGGCTCCCCATTGCTAGTGAATTATTGTCACATTTTATTTTGGTGGGCCTCGCTAGGAAGTATTTTTGTAAAGATAAAAATAATGGTGAGTTTATATTTTTATACTTGTCTTTATGTACATATCCTAGCTTTGAATGCAGCCTTTATACCCTTATCATAAAATATATAAAAAGCTAAAACATACTACTAATTTTACTACTGCTAACACCAGTGATTATAATTTGATTCCTTTGTGATTCTTACTGTCCTTATGAGGACAAAAGTGAGTCTATCTCACTTTTTTTTTTTTTTAAGAGATAAAGTCTCATTTTATCACCCTTGGTAGAGTGCCTGGTGTCACAGCTCACGGCAACTAAGAGTCTACCTCACTAACAATGAACAGTCAGAATAGTGATTTAAAGTTACTTCAAGTACCTTGTTTAACAGCACACTGTACCCCATGACAGTATTAATGTACACAACTATGATTTAATTTAAAAAAAAAAAAGTACCTTGTTTATACTGCCAACTTGATAGACCTACTATGGTTTGAATGTTGCACCTCCAAAATTGTTAATACCCAGTGCAACAGTATCGAGGGCTCTACCCTCATGGATGAGATTAGCGCTTTGTAAGAGGTTAAAGGAGGGAATTTGTCCCTTTTGCCCTTAAATCCATGTAAGGATACAGTGAGAGTGCACCATCTTCGAATCAGAAAGGAAGCCCTAGCGAAGTATCAAACCTGCTGGTGCCAAATCTTGGACTTCCCAGCTTTTAGGACCATTGAGAAATAAAATTCTTATCTGTAAGAAACCCAGTCTACAATATTCCATTACAGCAGCTAGGTCTAAGACAATGTTAGGTTTTCAAATAATAGGGCTTTCACATTCCCTTTCATTTAAATTTTAGATGGTTCTATAGTCAAAACTGTAGAAAACGTACACTCACAGTACAGCCTCCATATCCTATTGGTGACAATTTTTATTAGTTTGGGGTTTACAATGCCTGTTTCTTTTTAAAATATAAGCAATGACCAAGCACGGTAGCTCCTGCCTCTAATTCTAGCACACTGGGAGGCTGAGGCAGGAGGGTTGTTAGAGCTCAGGGGAGACCAGCCTAAGAGCCACACTGAATTTCTACCAAAAATAGAAAAGTTAGCCAGGTGGTGCTGTGGGTGCCTGTAGTCCCAACTACCAGGGAGGCTGAGAGAGGAGAATTGCTTCAACCCAGAAGTTTGAGGTTGCTGTGAGTCACGCTGACACCAGGGCACTCTAGCCTGAACAACAAAGTGATACTGTCTTAAAAAAAAAAACTTAAAAAAATATGTGTATGTATGTGAAAACACATAAGCTGTATGTATGTGCACATATTTCTATTTCTCACCCTTTCTCACACAAAGGTAGTACTTACACGGTAATATTCTGCATTTAGCTTTTCCACTTTATCCTCGTGAGCACCACACAGAAGCCACCTTGATTACTTTTTGTGACTAAGTACTCCCTTCCTGTGGATGTACTATGATATATTCCCTGACATTGGGTGTTTCTCCTCTTTGCATGTGTTACAAAATTTTGCCAGCATTCTCTTTCAGAGTGAGCCTAGAAGTAGAATTGAGTCAGGGGATAAATACATATGTAATTAATTCTCATTAAGTATTACCGCTCTTTCACGAATAGTAACCCAGGTTTAATGCTTTCATTCCATTCCCGTGTACGCGTCTCCTATTTCTCCTCAGACTCAACATAATCAGTATGTTAAACTTCTGGAGTTTTTCAAGTAAAAGGGAAACATAGTGTGGGCTTCTTTTTTAGTATTTCTCATCTGAACAAGGTAAGCATCTTTACTAATATAAAGATTATTAACACTTATTTTTCATCAATGTTAGAATCCTCAGTGTGTCTTACTTTGGTTATGGTGGAGTCTTTCTTGCCATGTAAGCATTTTTCATGTTGTTAACATTGGTGAGTATTTAGCTTTACTTCTAGATCTTAAGTCACATATGTGTAGTTTTCCCCCACTCTTAGGTCATAGTGGAATCTCATCCATGTCTGCTAGTATTTGTATGCTTTCATTTTTATAGTCAGATCTTTGGTCTGTGTATTCTAAGACTTTCATATGCTTTGTGTTTTTCTCCTGTTCTGTTCCAATAGTCTGTTTATTCATGTGCCAATACCTTAACTACAAAGGCATTACAGTGGATTTCAGTAATACGTGTATAGGCTGTTTCTGTATTTTAATTTTAAATCCTACTACTTCTTTCCAAATTCTCTTTTTAATTATAGCCGTTTTTTTGATGGCCCTTTTAGATTTTTTCTGGGTTAACTTCATCGGCTTATACCTGCAATACAAGGTAGTAATGGAGATCATAGGCACCTTGCTCTGGCTTGATTTCAAGGGCAATACAAAAGTTCCCCCCAGAAACCTGACTTTTCTGACATAATCCTGGACAGATAATAAAACTATTCCATTGAAGAAAAATTTAACTTTATTAGACACAGGATAGACTTTCAAATTCTTTTTTGCTTTATGGTTATTACTTTTGTAGGCTATCTGACCTATGGCAAGACTTGTTCATTGGTACTACACAAAGATGCTTATCTATGCCTGACGAGTTTAGTTTCTAGTCTATATTCATAAACAAATATATTTGTATTTAGATAGAAGTATCTGTGAGTGGATTATTAGTGGGTGATATATGCATTGCTTAAGCTGGTAATAAGGGATTAGCCACTCTATAGTGACCGTCAAGTACAGACACAGATTTGTATTTTATGCAAAAATTCGGATTTTACTCTTACTTCTTCTTACATTGGTTGGAACTGATGTCAGTAACTCAAAGGCAAACACTTTCAGTTTTCTACCTCTTAGCTGAACAAAAATACATACAATGTAGCATTTTCATTAGGCAGGACTTGCTTTTTACATTTCACATGATAATGCAATATAATCCTTTCTTCAAGAAAATGACCAGTATACTAATGAAACCATCTTTTCAGGAAATGTTTAATAAGCATATTTTATTTAAATAAATCCTCCAGTAGGAAATGGAGAATTCAATGCTTTTACTTAGAAGGAGGTTATGTAAATAGTTATCTGTGAAATTTATATATGCACCTCACCAACATTCCCTTATTGGAAACATCAACATAGCCACATCACAGTTCCCAAAAAGACTTTCAAGTCTCAAAATTCTGTGTCTCCTTTGGCTTGCTTCTCTCTTGATTCCACCCAAGCTTTATTAATGGTTCGCTTCATATCATCATCTCCATCTTCATAAATTTTCTTTAGAACGTTCATCAGTCCCTCACTAGGATCTGTTTCAGTGTCATAGGAGGGCTTTCTGTTAAAAAGAAAACACACACAATAAACTAGAAATGAAAGCATGGAAAGATACAATTCAGGTTTTAACCCTGGTAGGAACGGAAGGGTAGAGAAAAGAGTATCCAAAGATATTCACAATCAAAACATAATTCAAATTCATCTTAATGAAAACAATACATACCCCCAAATGCACATACTTGGTACATTAAAGAGTGGTCACGGGCTCGGCACCTATAGCTCAACCGGCTAAGGC
>NW_003852411.1:18321472-18328812 GCF_000181295.1 Otolemur garnettii
GCTCACAGCAACCTCAAACCCTTGGGCTTAAGTGATTCTCTTGCCTCAGCCTCCCAAGTAGCTGGGACTACAGGTGCCCGCCACAATGCCTGGCTTTTATTGAAGGAAAAAAAACCATACATTTCATGTGGGTTCATACTGAAGCTCATAAATTGTTCATTTGAAAAGTCCTCCTCTTAAGCTTGAGATACGTGGATCTGGGCATCGTGGTGAGAGCACTGTCTTTAATTAATGTGGTCAGTAACTCTAGTTCAATGAATGTCCTGGTTTGGCCAATTAATAATTGGGTTTAATTGATTAATCTGATTTATTAAATGCCAGATTCTATACTAAAAGCACTGGGGATACAATGAGACAGAGTCCTGTACTCAGGTAATTCGGTATATATTTAAGATCAATTCCCTACATAGTCCAATGTGACTAAGTCTTACCAACCACATTCCAAATGCAGGCTGGCTACCAGAGAGAAAAAGTGAGAGAAATGTGGACAGCTCACTGACTAATGGAGTATGATACCACTGCAGGAGGAAATTCATAGCAGAGGAACATCGGACCCAGGATGGAAGTATTGCTGAGTAAACGTTTTTTAAAGCAGTCATTAAGGACAAAATATTCTTTTTTACTCTAAACCAGCCACAGTGAAGCTACATGCTCAGAACATCTGAGGAATTAAACATACATGGGTATCTGAGTCTCTCTGAAACTACTAAAATAGGGTATCTGGCAATGTACTCAGAGTTACGAACCCTTACTAACTAAAGAGCCAAGCAAAGATGTTAAAAAGCAACTTGCTGGACAATTGGCCCTCTTCAGGTAGGTTCTAACAGTTAAAATATAAGACAATCAGCTTAGTCAGTGGATATCAAGAGGTAAATATGGTCAAACCAGGGACTACACATACACAGCTCTATTATTCCATTAAAAACAAACTACTAAAACCTTTAATCCCAGGAAAAAAAAATACATTAAAATTCTTAAAGAAAATTCTCTAAGACTCACTCTTTTTCTTTGCATTCTTTTTCAACCTGAGTTAAGTAGTCCCATCGTGTATTTTCTGTTTTCTTTCTACATAAGATAAGAACTGTATCAGTCTTCACCTGGAAGAAAAGCAGGAAAACAAGTTAGAACTGAGAATATGTGAAGATAAGCATGAACATTTACAAGACAATTATTTATTTAACAAATTGTCAGTATTTAGAGGATTTACTTCTGTTTTTTTTTTTTTTTTTTTTTTTTTGAGACAGAGCCTTAAGCTATCCCCCTGGGTAGAGTGCTGTGGCCTCAGAGCTCACAGCAACCTCCAACTCCTGGGCTCAAGAGAGACTCCTGCTTCAGCCTCCCAAGTAGCTGGGACACAGGCGCCCGCCACAATGCCTGGCTATTTTTTTGGTTTCAGCCGTCATTGTTGTTTGGCGGGTCTGGTCTGGATTTGAACCCGCCACCTTTGGTGTATGTGGCTGGCACCTTAGCCACTTGAGCCACAGGCGCCGAGCCAGAGGATTTATTCTGAGCACTAACAATACTTCTAGGAATAGGCCAGTATTTGAGCACTCATGGAGAAGAAAGACCATAAATAAGTAAATGTGAGCTTTCTAAGCAGTTGGCACAGCAAGTAAAATGGCTTCAAGACGGGATGATCTTGGTTTGAAGAAGAAAAGGATTGTGGGTTATAGTGCTTAGAGGAGAAATATAGTAAGAAGGGTCAGGGACAGGTGAGAAATCAGATCATGTAAGGCAGTACCAGGGCCAAGATAAGGGGTATGGAAAGTGAGAAGGAGGAAAGCAAAATACATGGTCAACAATGACCATGAAATCTTTCAAGTATTCCTTCAACTATGTGATTGGTGGATGAAGAGTGCAGAGAGATACACCTAATTAATAAACTGTATTTTAATACCACCTTTCTGCTATGAAACTATAAACAGATGGCTAAATAGCATGTCTGTTGTGCTTGATGCAATAAACCTCATTTACTCAGATTAGGGAGAAAAGAGGGATTATCTGAATTAGTGAAAAATTAAAAAAACATTTTTTTTTTGGAGACAGAGTCTCACTTTCTGATGCTGTGGCATTACAGCTCACAGCAACCTCAAACTCATGGGTTTAAGTGATTCTCTTGCCTCAACTCTCAAGTAGCTGGGACTATAGGTGCCCCCCCCCAATGCCTGCCTATTTTTAGAGACGGAGTCTCACTCTTGATCATGCTCGTCTCGAACATGTGAGCTTAGGTATCCACCTACCTTGGTTGGCCTCCCAGAGTGCTAGGATTTCAGGCATGAGCCTGCTGCTCCCGGCCAAGAAACAAGTTTTTAAAAGACAGTTTCATTATGTTTATGGCTTTCACTAACTCTAAGCCGGCTAAGTGCTTAAAACCTCCTTTTACGTATTAGAATCTTACACACAGAGCTTCCAAAAATATTACCATCATTACACACAGCGCTTCTAACAATACCACCCTCATTTAAGCACTTTACAAGCAACATTTCATTTCAGTGTATCATTTCAACTTTGTGAATAAATTATTATAACTGCTGCATAAATGGGGAAACTGAGGCATGGAATGTTTACGCTAGCAAAGGCCACAGTAAATGGTAAAGTTGGCATTAAAACACAGAAGTCTTACCTTATCTGCTTCAAAAGTTTATACAAATACTGGATTAAAATCAGGAGGGAGGCTTTGCACCTGTAGCTTAGCGGCTAGGGTGCCAGCCACATACACTGGAGCTGGAGCGTTCGAATCCAGCCCAGGCCTGCCAAACAACAATACACAAAAAATAGCCGGGCGTTGCAGTGGGCACCTGTAGTCCCAGCTAGTTGGGAGGCTGAGGCAAGAGAATCGCTTAAACCCCAAAGTGTGAGGCTGCTGTGAGCTGTGATGCCACAGCACTCTACCCAGGGCAACAGCTTGAGACTCTGTATCAAAAAAGAAAAATCAGGAGGAAAATAATCTGTTCTTCTAAAACAGAAGTTGGCAAACTTTCTATAAGGGTCAGGCAGTAAATATTTTAGGCTTCATCGGTCATGGCCTGTTGCATTGCAGCTACTTAACTCTAACACTGTAGTGCAAAAGCAACCACAATATCACACAAATAAACATGGTAATCTTCCAATAGAACACAGGTAGCAGGCTATAGTTTTCTGGTCCCTGTTAGAGGATAAATCAATTCTAGTTCACTTCAATTCTAAATCAGCAAGGTTCAATTTTTTTTTTTTTTTTTGAGACAGAGCCTCAAGCTGTCCCCCTGGGTAGAGTACCGTGGCATTACAGCTCACAGCAACCTCCAACTCCTGGGCTCAAGCGAGTCTCCTGCCTCTGCCTCCCAAGTAGCTGGGACCACAGGCGCCCGCCACAATGCCCAGCTATTTTTTGGTTGCAGCCATCATTGTTGTTTTGGCGGGTCCGGGCTGGGGATTCGAACCCGCCACCTTAGGTGTACGTGGCTGGCGCCTTAGCCGGTTGAGCTATAGGCGCCAAGCCAGCAAGGTTCAATTTAATGAAGTTTTATGACCAAAAAACCACTTACTTTTTTTGAACTGCCTTCCACAGAGATTGGTTTCAAGAGATTGTTCACAATCATGGAGTAACTCTTCCCATTTAGATTCTTAACCAAAAGGTCAAATGACCTACAATACAATAGTACATACATTATATTTCTGGTCCTAGAAAAGGTACTCTATAGTTCTTGTGGGAAAAAAGTTATCAGCTTTATTTGAAAGTATGCATTTGGCCATTCCAGATAATTTTAACACTCACTACCCCACCTCCTTCAAAGTAAATGTAAAGAATAATTAAATTCCAAATTTAAGGAGAATTTTAGAAACTGCAAAAGGAAAGAGCACCGTAAGATAACCTCTTAATGATCACTGTCCTTCCAATTATAACAGGAACTCACCTCTCTGTGAAATGCACCTGCACATTTTCAGTGGCAACTTGATGAACACCGGCTAAGGTAATATAGATTTTCACAAACTTATCTGACTGATCCCATCCTAGCAACAACAAAAAAGATGTGACATAAGTAAGTCTTTGAAACTACTTGTTGAACAGCAAATACACATGGTTCATAATAAAACAGTAAAATAAAAATTAGAAACGAGTAATAGAGACATGAAAAAAACCAAGGAAACTTCTAGACGAAGGAACTGAGCCTCAAAGCACATTGCCTCACCTTACATTAGGTTCTAACAACAGGTACAATTTAGATTCAAGTCTAGGTTCTGAACATAAAGCCCAGGCTCTTCTTACTCTTTAAAATAAAAATGATGGTTAAATACACTCTTTAAGATTAGCACATTTAGCTTTTATACAAAAATAATTCTATCCTACTCCAAAATGCTAACAGTGCTCCACTAAACTAGATGGCTAGAAACAAATCAGTATTGTCTAATTTATAATCATTTCTACTTCTGTATTCAGCAAAACAAATGCAATCCTAGCTTTCTCAAATTCCTTTCCAGGAGAAAGCAGAATATACATTGAAACGATCTAGTTCTTCATCCAAACCCACTAATTTGACTAACCTACCAATATCTAGTAAATGCCTTTTCAATATTTGTTGTCAAACTATATACATTAGTCTCTAACCTAGAGGAATTCTGCCAACTACACAAAAAGCATCTTATGTTTATCAAGAGTATACACGCACACATATATGTCCTGTTCCTCACTTAGTCTTATAGAAATGTAAGATGACCTAGACTTCTGTAAACTTCATCTAGTTTCCTCCCCTTTGTTCAATCCATCTTCCAACTGACAAGTTTCTCTCTAAACAAAAATCTAGGTTCCTGGTTAAAATGCCATAAAATACCTTCAGACCAGTTTCCTATAGTCAACTGACATACATAGGAGCTCATCTCCTATAACACTATGCTACATTTATTCCATTTTTTAAGAGACAGGTTCTTACTATTTTGCTTAGGCTAGCCTTGAACTCCTGGCTTCAAGAGATCCTCCCACCTTAGCCTCCCAAGTAGCTAGGATTGATTATAGGCACAAGCAATCACCCCCAGTTTACGAATGTTTCCTAAGCATGGCGTGCACAGTGCTTTTCGGCGTGACAATACTCAAAACATTCTGTCTTTGAAGTCTCTAATTCATGGTTTTGCTCATGGTGTTTCTTTCCTTTCCTCTTACGTACTATTTACCCTTCAAACTCAACTATCTTCTAATTTTCCCCAGTGTTCCTCATTTCCAGAATTATTTCTTCAGCTATCTTCCAATACTTTATAAATCTCTGTTCAGTTTAGTACTCAAATATTAAGTACCTATTTTGTGCTATACACTGTGAGCACAAACGAAAATAAGACTTAGAGCTAATGAAAACTCACCACTTAGATTCCAGCTGCACTGCTTCCAAACAAAAAACTTTACATTCCACTGAGGGGAGGAGTATTACTACACTGTTATGGTATTAGTTTTATGTCTGTGTTCCAACCCCACCGAGAGAAGGAATTTGGATTAGTTACTGTTCTGTATCCACAAGTCCAAGCACAATAGTGGCATACTACATGCTCAAAAATAATTTCTTAAATTTAGCTGGATTCTTTTCCTCTGCTAATTTTGACAGTTGGGCAGAGTGAAAGGTAAAATAGGACTAAACAACACAGCTGTGTTCCATATATACTGGATGTATTTCAGAACAGTTTCTTCCTTGTTGCTACTCATCATCTGTGTACTAACTCATCTTTCTCTCCTGTTAGAGAACAACTCTCATAGTTTACAACGTTATCTTTTCCTTTTCTGTTTAGTACTTAAAACATAAAGCACTTTGTTAAATAAAAACCATGGGTCCTCTTCCAAGCCACCAAAACACACACTCAAAACTATTTTAAAAATTAGTGATCACTGGGCGGCGCCTGTGGCTCAAATGAGTAGGGTACCGAACCCATATACTGGAGGTGGCAGGTTCAAACCCAGCCCCGGCCAAAAACTGCAAAAAAAAAAAATCAGTGCTCATTACTGAGGAATAGGTTGCTCCAAGACAAAAGAACTGGACGCAAGGGTGCAAGTCATACCATAATTACTGATTTTCACTGTATATCCCGTTGTAATGGGAGCAACCACAGCAGCTGGCTTTTCGTTGTCAAGAGGTTCTGCTTTCCTCTGTGATTTCTGTTGCATCTTGTTCTTGATTTCTGTTTCGATCTTGGATTTTTCAGCTGTAAGGGCATCACGTACTCTTTTCCTAGTGGCTTTTTCCAGCAACACCTTTGCTTCTTCTAGATCTTTCTGTAGCTGTGTTTTAAAAACAAAAGTTAAGTCAGCTATAAAGGAATGATTTGATATGGTGCTTATTACTCATTTCAATTTACTGAAATAAGCTAATTAAGAGGTTCATCTAAATTTCTAGGACTGAGTTGCTACTTCAGTTCTTTAACTTGTTGAATTATACATCATTCAAGCTTCTGTCTGTAAAAAGAAAACCTAACAATCCTAAGCAATAGGCAATCAAGCCTAAACGATCCAGTTTGGTAGCACTGTTACCTGTCTTTGTATTAGCACAGTTTATAAAAAACTTGTCATTTCTAAAGTAGAACACAAAAATTTTTTTAATATAGTTCTTTATAGCATCTAGTCCTAGTGTTACCAGATGTTAGAAATTTTTAAAATATAGTATTAAAACAAAACAGATGTGAGAACATATACTAACAGTGGTGAAATGCTATAGCAACTTTACTGGGGTAATGAAAGCTTTACTTTCTGTGAATCATCCTCACCGATCTTCCTTCCTATCCCAGACAACAAACAAAAAAGTATAAATTTTAGAGATAAATTTTTTTTTAATTATGCTGTTAAGAAAAAATTTTGTTCTGAAGATTGTTCAATCTTACAGTACAAGTTTACAAGTTGGTTGCACAGAAGAGAAAACCTAGACAAAAGATTCAAACAAAATACTCTTGGAAACTAGTATGAAAAGCCACCTTGTTTCTTGTTTTCTTCTCTTGCCAATACATCACCTACAAAGTTCTCTGCTTTCTAAAGACAAAGCCAACATTTTATTAAGTTCAAGAGTTAAAGACACACAGAAAAGTAATGGGCTTGTGATTTCCCACCCTTTATTAAGCTCTTACAAACTGCAAATAGCCTAAGATCTTTTGAAACTGATTCTTTTTTTTTCTTTTTTTGAGACAGTCTCACTATGTTGCCCTTTGTAAAGTGCTGTGGTGTCACAGCTCAAAGCAACCTCAAACTCTTGGACTTAAGCAATTCTCTTGCTTCACCTTCCCAAGTAGCTGGCACTACAGGCACCTGCCACAACACCCAGCTATTATTTTGTTTTTGTTTTTTTTTGAGACAGAGCCTCAAGCTGTCCCCCTGGGTAGAGTGCCATGGCATTACA
>NW_003852411.1:18329823-18344107 GCF_000181295.1 Otolemur garnettii
GCCTGTGGTCCCAGCTACTTGGGAGGCTGAGGCAGGAGATTCACTTGAGCCCAGGAGTTGGAGGTTGCTGTGAGCTGTGATGCCACAGAACTCTACCCAGGGGGACAGCTTGAGGCTCTGTCTCAAAAAAAAAGAAATCACACTGATTCTAATACCAAAAAACTGAACATACTGAGAAGTAAAATGAGTGTACTGTTTAGGCTTGGTACATTTTTATTTTTTTTTGTTAACCAAGTCCATAGTCTGGTACAAGAGTTTTTTCCTTTTTGACTGGAACAGGAGTCTTTTTTCTACCAAATGCAGGAAAAAAACTGAGAATTAAGTAAGGAATTCCCAGGCCCTTTTATATTACCAGTTTGGGCTGAAACGTACTCTTTTGTAAGGTATCCACCCAAGCAACTTAAACCAGGCCCATTTTAGGTAGTTCCTCAGTTCTGTTATTTGCAGACTGGAAACCAGACAGGTGATCCTTTAGGTGCTTCTTCTGCATACATACTTTAAGAGGTCCTAGGTAGAGCAGTTTTTTATCTATTATCTTGCAATTTTCCTTACAGCCTTGGTATTCATTTGTTTTCCAAATACAAAAATAGTATTTACCTTTCATTTTACCCATGGATAGTCAAGCTTATCTTGTAATATATCTCCAAATTCTTCACTTGGAGACATTAAAATCAAAACACCTCAAAAATGAGCAAAAGACTTAAGCAGACATTTCTCCAAAAATACACAGATGGTCATCAAATACATAAAGATGCTCAACATCTTTAGTCATTAGCGAAATGCACATCGAATCCTCAAGACACCACCTGACAGACCCTAGAATAACAGAACACCCAGAAAATAACAAATATTGACCATGATGTGGAAAAAGGGGAACCTTCATACATTTCTTGCGGGAATATAAAATGGTGCCACTTTAAAAAGTCTAGTTTTTCAAATAGGTACCCTATGATCGAGCAATTCCATTCCTAGGGATACCGCTCAGAATTGAAAACATGCCCACACAAAAACGTGTACACAAGTATTCACAGCAGCATAATAGTCAAAAACGCAAATGTTCATCAACTGATGAATGGCTGAACAAAATGAATGTGCTATATATGGAGTGTTAGCCGTAAAAATTATAAAAGTGTGCCATGTGTACTGATAAATTCTATACCATGGGTGAACTTGAACACATGCTAAGGAGGTCAAAACCCTAGGACTGTACATAGTTTGCGTCCATTTATATGCAATACCCAGAATAGACAAACCCACAAAACAGAAAGTAGCTTAGTGGTTCTCAGTGTTAGGGGACCGAGGAATGGGGAGCAATTGTTTAAAAGACACTTAATGGGTTTCTTTGTGGGGTGGTGAAAATATTCTGAAACCAGTGGTGATGCTTGCATATTACTGTGCATAATATACCAAAAACCCACTTAATTGTACACTTTAAAATGGCTAAAAAGGTAAATTTTAGCTCAAGCAAACAAAAATGAAGTGCCTTTTAGTGCATATTTCTAAATACCTAAATTGAGAAATGCCTTCTTTCTAAGAGCAGTAAAATAACACTGAGCTATCTCATGTGCGACTGTAAAGCCACTCAGAGTTCTCAGGGCACATGGTACTCAAGGTCTATCTTAAAACTTGTAGTAAGATACTCTGATTAATACTTAAGACACACATACCTCCTAATTTTTCTTCATTTAAAGATTTCTTTTTTCTTAAAGATATTCGAGATTTCCCAGTATTCGTTCTTATTAGATACTGTAACAAACAGCACCATGTCTTTGCATCCTACTTACGGCCAAGTAAAGAGCAATGCAAGTCATATCTCCATCTTGTAACTTAACTAAGTCTCCAAAAAAGTTCATTCTCCACGTTCAGAGTTCAGAGAGCTTTTTTAACAGTCCAGTTTCCCACCGTTACATAGCAGATTGCTGCCTGCCAAGCACTAGTTTAAATATTCAGAAATAATACTTAATGTTTTAAAATTCTATGAACTAGATACTACTGTGGCACAAAGCAGCAAAATAACTTGCCCCAAGTAACACCGCTACTCAAATGCACTGAGCAGATGTGACTAAGAAAGTGCTGGGACAAGGACTTACCTTCCAACTGCCTTCTGCCACGAAATGACACTCGGTTTTTACAAACATCTTTAATTTAATGAAGAGTCCTGTCCTAAAGCTAATAAAATGGGAGAGGAAAGGGCCTGGGGGAAACGTGAAGGTGACCAGCCCTCACACATCCTCCATCGGCACTACCTGCACTCAAGAATCACGACACATCCCAGCCGCCCACCCGCACCAGGACCTGGAGCCAGGGGTCGCGGCAGGTGAGTGGGGTGCGAGCCCGAGGGGAAACCCGAGGCCTCAACACCGCAGGAGGGACTAAGGAGGCGGCCCCGGGGGAAGGCGCGAGATCGGGTCACCGCTGGGCGGTTCGGCACACACAAACGGCGCGATGGGAGCGAATGACCAGCGAAGCAGCTCCAGTTGGGGCCGCTGAGGAAGACGAGGCCGGACCCCTTACCTCTTCCAAAGCTGAAGCCATAGTGGGGCTGGGTCAGGCCGAAGCCCAAGCTGCAGCCACACACAGGAGGGAGCAGGAAATGCAGCGCCAAGCACGCTCACCCCGAGGGCAGACCCCACGGCACAAGTCGCAGCGCCCGCAGCCTGTGCGTACGCCCGACCCGACCTGCGCGCGATCACCGCCCACCCTCCGCACGCCCCAGCTCTGGAACCTTCGCGAGGCCGCCACCACCACCCACCGGGAGCACCGCCCGCTCCCCCAGCCCCGCCCCGTCGAGCCTGGCCCCGCCCCCCGCCGAGCCTTCCGGCAACGTCAACCTCTCGCGAGCTAGCCAGTACTTCGAGACGAGAACCGCCTCTTCCTCCCGCCCTGACAACAGCAGTGTTACGCTTCAACCGCGTTTGCCTGGCTGCGCAGCCGCAACTCGGAACGGCTGCCTTAACCCGGCCCCGGAAATAGCGCACCCATCTTCGGAGTCCGCGTCGGAAGTTGGCTGGAGAGTCGTTTGTTTTCGTCCTCTTCGGGAGTCAGGCCGCCATCTTGTCTAAGCTAGTGAGCTTACGCGAGAGAAAGGGGAAAGGAGGCAGTCTAGCTATGCGGAAGCGGGAATGAATGAATGCGTTAGGCCTGGAGGTTTCCTGAAGGGAACGGTTTAATTTTCAGTGGGTTTTGTCGCGCTGGAGACGTCACAGCGGTCTAGCATCTCTGGCGTGGTGGCGTCATCACTGGCCGCGGTAGTGGGTGGGGTTGGTTTGGGCACGTGACCGGCCCCGGGGTTAAGGTGGCTGGCAAAAGGCGACCTTGCTGTGACCGCAGTTTCCGTCCAGCCTTTGCCTCTGGCACTCGAGGAGCACGCTTTCCTGCTGCCTCAGACCTTTTCAGGCCGTTGAAAGAGTCTCTGGCGCTCCCCTTGGTTTCGTGAGCCTGTTAACTATTTAAGAAAATAGGAAATTGCTTTTCCTGGGTCTGTGTTCTGTCCTGGTTCTAGTCTCTCAGATTCAAGGAGATCCCGGAAAGCCCACTTTTCAGGTTATTTTAGTCTCTGGCATCAAGATGTCTGCAAGGCGGTTGAAATCTTAACCCTGAGAGGTCAAATAGCCCGCACGTTTTAGATCGCCCAAGATAATGACTAGAATCTGTAAGTCGGAAGGAAGAAACCTGCTAGAAAAATGGAGGCTATTATCGTAGTAAAAAATCGGAAGTAACTGTCCAGAAATAGGTTACCGAAACAGCCTGCGTGAATTTCACAAAAGAAATGGCGTTGACGTCTAAACCCCTCAAAGCTTTGGTTGGGGAAGACAATGACAAAAATGAGCCACCAGGGGGCTTTTGAAGTACAGGTTATGTTCCTTTTCTTGATTTGCATGTCGGCCAGATGGGTTAACTTTAGAAATACTAAGCCATACATTTATATTTGTGTGAGAAGTTTCTTTTTGTAGGTTATACAGACGGTCCAGCGGGAAATTTTCCAAGATACTAGGAATGTTACACTGATAGATAACAATTCTCAAGGTTCATGAAATGAACTCCTGGGATCTGTGTGTTTCATTGTGTATTAATTATACTTCAGCTTTTTAAATGTCCAACCAGTAACCTGGAATTATTAAATAATTTAGTAAGAACAAATATCCCATTACACTGGGTGAAAGCTTGACCTAATGCAATGAATGGTCATCACATTCTCTTAGTTGCTCGTGCCAAGGAGTCATACTTGGAGTTTTCAGTCACATGCCCTACATCCTATTTTATGGTATGTCTTGTTGGCATAATCTTCAAAATATGTCGAGAGTTAGCACCTTCCTTTTATATAGGAATATATTGAGAAACACCTGATATGATGAACCCCATGCTACCTCAAAATATGGCACCTTAGCACATTGACAGTTGTGGCAATTGCACAATTGTGAGAATTGTGTGCTAAGGTGCCATACACTGAAGGAATTCCTGTGCAAGAATGTCTCTAACCTTCCTTCATCTTGCCCTGAACTAGATCATTTGACCTTCCTGTGAGCGGTGCTGTCCATATACCTGGAGGAAAGGAGTATCCTTACCTCTGAAAACACAGACACAGGAATATGAACATGAGGCCCTGCTAAGTTGACCTCAGTTTATTAATCCTACATCACTCATTTTGCCCTCTCGGATTTTCCCAGAACTCTATTCTTCATCACATCTACCAAAAGAAACACTAAACTTACATTAAAAAGATCTGCATTTCGTTACAGGGACCCCAGCCAATAAATTTAAGATGAGTGGAAGGAAAAGGTATTTTTCCTAGCCTATGCACCCAAGACCAAGCCATCATTATTTTGTTTGAATTTTTAGCTTCCTCACTGGTTTCTCTGTTTCCCCACTGTGCCTTTATAGTTAGTTTTCCACAGAGCAGCTAGAGAAATCTTTTCAAATCATTATATCCCTTTACTTAAAAATCTCTCACAGCTTCCTATTAGGCTTAAAGTACAAACTGCTTACTGTGAACTTTAATGTTCATATGATCTTATCTCACCTTTATGAGCCTCCTGTCTTCACAGAACTCATCTCCCACCTCCCTGGTTTAAACAGTCTGGCATTTTGTCATTCCTTGAACCCACTAGATTTCCTATCGCCTTCAAGTCTGTACTCTGCTTTCTCTCTACCCAACCCAGAATGCTCTTCCATGTTTTTTCAATGTATTTAGGTCCCTAAAAAGTAACACTAGGGAGGCTTGTCCAGGCTGTGTTAAGTTTCAGTCAGAAGGAAAATCAGGGGCAGTGCCTGTGGCTCAGAGGAATGGGGTGCTGGCCTCATATGCCAGAGGTGGTGGGTTCAAACCCAGCCCGGGCCAAAAAATTGTAAAAAAAAAAAAATAAAAAAGAAGGACAATCAGTAGGAGGTGAATAGATATTTATATCAAGGAATTGGCTTACACAATTGGACTTGGTTAAGCAAGACCAAAATCCGCAGGCCAAGCAGGCAGGAGTGGAGGATACAGGCAGGTTCCCTCCACTCCCCAAATAGTTTGAAGGTTTTGTCCAGTGGAAGTCAAGGAGGGAAGAAGACACAAGCTGTCTGGAAAAGCAGGGTGACACTCCATGCTTTTCAGGGAAACCAACTGCAGTCCTGATTTTAAAGCCTTTGACTGATTGAATCAGGGACACGCAGGTTATCCGGGATAATCTTTAAGTGAACTAATGAAGGGCTTTAATTACATATGCAGAATACCTTCTCAGCAACACTTAGTGTTTGAATAGTTAACTTGGGAGCAAGGTAGCCAAGTTTACAGATCAAAACCATGGTGCCAATCACTCTATGAATTTTATCTTTACTGACCTTACTTACCCTTTCTCTCTACCCTCTTATCCTGTTTTATTTTTGTTTTGTTTCTGTTTGTAGACAGTCTCCCTCTGTTGCCCAGGCTGGAGTGCCACAAGGTCAGCAACCTCAAACTCCTGGGTTCAAGCAATCCTCCTTGCCTTAGCCCCTTGAGTACCTTAGACTATAGGCACCTGCCACAACACCTGGCTGATTTTTTTTTTCTATTTTTAGCAGAGATGGGTCTCATTCTTGCTCAGATTGGCTTAGAATTCCTGAGCTCAAGGGATTTTTCCTCCTCCTCCTCCCAGAGTGCTAGGATTATAGGTGTGAGTCATCATGCCTGCCCTCTGGTCTTTATAATACCTGAAATTTATTCCTCTTTTTACTATTTTAACAGTCATTCTCAATTGGGAGTGTTACTGGATTTTTGATACTGTATTTCTAGGCTCTTGGTCTCGGCGGTTTGAAGAATGAAGCGACGGACCACAGGATAGGTTTTATTCAACAGGTATAAGTGTTATAGCTCTTATAACAAGCCAAACCTCCTTGTAGAGTAAAATTAGCAGTAAGATAGGTTTTATAATACGAGTGTTACAGCTCTCATAAAGGAGCAAACCTTGCAAGTGTTTACAGCTTTTATAAAGGAGCAAACCACCTTGTGTTTACAGCTCTTATAAATCTGTGCTCAGGGTCTCTGGCTTATCTAGGGGCAGTTGTCCAATGAGCTTTTGGGGCTTGAAAATAGACTAATCGTGAATAGATTTTGAAAATGGACCAATCAGGGATGCACTGCAGGAATCGAAGTCCACGTGAGGAGACAGCACAGAGCCAGTGTCTTTCCCTGCACGTGTTCGGTTCTTTTGGCTACTGGAGCCTCTGTTGGGGGAGGGAAGCTCCCCCTTTTGCTCCAGCCTGCTGGTTTCTGTGCCAGCTGCCACCTAGGCAGAGCCAGCAGGTCCTCTAGCGCCCCTCTACTGGAGCCTTTGGTGGGGGAAGAGAAGCTCCCATCCACTTGCTCCAACCTGCTGGTTCCTCTGCCAGCTGCTGCCACCAAGGCAGAGGTGGCAGGTCCCCAAGCCCCACTCGGCTGAGCTGTCTGGGGCGCCACTTTTCTGGCATCAGGAGCAAATGTGGATATTTTGCTCTCCCTATCCTCATATATTTGACATTTAGGGTTGACACTGCTGGAGAATGTTTCAAAAATCTGAGTGTCATCTGTACACAGGGGCCCATACTAGCTTTCTCTGTATCATTTCCGTTTTAGTATATGCTATCAAAATGAGCCCTTTTGAAAAAATTTGACTGCTTTACCTTTAATGTTTAATATTACCTCATTGTTTAAAATTCTACATGGACCAAATGACATGTTTTTGGTTCTGGATTTGGGCCACAAGTTGTAATTTTACAACCTCTGATCAGTATTTTTAACTACATGCTGAATTCTAAGAGGAGCTGACCAATCTCTTGGCTTTCGCTTAGGTTCCGTGGATTTCCATAACAAAATACAAAGGCAAAGTAGACACCTTTGGGATTCTCTGAACTCTAAAAGTGCCTCCACTTTCAAGAGAGCTTGTCAAGTTCTATTTGAATTATATAGTATCACCCATCTTGCTATACCTTGAAAGATTAGCAGGAGTCACCTGATCCAGGATTAGCTAATCAGATGTTTGTACGAATTTGGAATTGGTACACTGAGATGCTAGTCCACCTCTGCTGACTATCTTGGTAGTTGTCTACTTAGAATCAGAACAAGCGTGTTTTCAGAGAGGGGAGAATAAATAAAGCAGGTATTACCTGGCAGGATGAGCAGAAGAGTGATCATAGAACAGTTGCTTGGAGTCCTGATGACATTCCAGTCCTTGTCCAGTGCCTCTTCAGACTTACCCATTTGGTCTTTGGGATCCATGATATAGATGGCCCTATTTCCTTTTAATTGACTTTTAAAATTACTAAGCTAGCTTTCAAGGGTTTTTTGTCGCTGAAACCAAGGAACTTCAATAGAGTGGAAAATAGGGCACTGCAGTGGTGCTATACAGGCTATGATTTTGCAAGGTATATTCTTTTTTTTTCTTTTTTTTATAGAGAGACAGAGTCTTACTTTTTCACCCTCGGTAGAGTGCAGTGGAGTTGCTCCAGCAACCTCCAACTCCTGGGCTTAGGCGATTCTTCTGCCTCAGCCTCCCAAGTAGCTGGGACTACAGGCGCCCGCCACAACGCCCGGCTATTTTTTGTTGCAGTTTGGCCGGGCTGGGTTTGAACCCGCCACCCTCGGTATATGGGGCTGGCGCCTTACTCACTGAGCCACAGGCGCCTCCCGCAAGGTATATTCTGTGTATGTTTTCTTTCAAAGTTGACAACTGTAGTGCCAGGTAAAAAGTGTTACATAAACACTGGGTTCAAATGAATCAGAGTAAAGCCCACTAAAAAAAAATTGAGAAAGACATATATGGACTTAAGAACAAATGTTTATTACTATTTAATGGGAATACAGGGGCAACACAAAGCATTAAGAACATCACTGGCTCACAAAAACAATCACCTTGTTACCTTCTTGGTTGCATTTGTTTATTGCACAAGGCTTCATTCACACAGGAAAAGAAGATACTAATCCAGTTCAAATTCATAATGATTATAAAAGTAAACATTTGTTGGAACAATGTACAATAAATTGCACTTTTTTAAACAAGCATTACATTTACATTTATAGAGTGTACTATACATAATACAGGGAGCTATGGAAACATCTAATTGGTCAGTGTTTAAATAAAGGAAGAGGTCGATCACTAATGTTTCTTTTGTAGTCACTTAGCACTGTTTGGACCAGGGATCCTCAAACTTTTTAAACAGGGGGCCAGTTCACTGTCCATCAGACCGTTGGAGGGCCGGACTGCAGGCCCAGGACGAGTCGGCCGCTAAGCAGGACAGGCAGCGGCCCCCAAAACACCTGGCGGGCTGGATAAATGTCCTTGGCGGGCCGCAGTTTGAGGACCCCTGGTTTGGACTAATCAACTCCTTTATTCTAGAACCTGTTTTCATTAGCGATGTCATGGGCAAAATCACAGAATTCATGAAAATAGTTCAGAATTTTTACTACCTCCTTGGCAAAGGAAAGGTGGGGATTTGAAAGAAAGGAAATGGAGCTGAGAAACTTTTCCCTCATTTGAACTAAGGATCCATGCATTATGCAAAGTACCAGAAATAGACAAACTGATGCAAAAGGCTATTGGGACATCTTGTATTCTGGGACCATCTCCAGCTTTATTCTTGTGCTTTCATGACACCAGAGTCTTTTGATGCATTTATAGTTGCACAATTCAATTTTTACATTTTATACGATATATATTAGTTATTAAAAATAATGGTATAGTGGAAAAGATTTTACATGTTAATTGCCAATGAAAAGGAAAATAAAATGTTCTATTTCTTGATGATTTTTAGATAAAGCTTTTCAGAATATCACTAATGATAAGCCACAAATGGGGTAGGTAGAATGCGATATATTGATGAAGATGTTTTTATAGCAGGTAGCAAATTCATTTAAAGATAAGCTGGACATGTAGTCTTTAAGATGGAAACATAGAAAGAAATGTCACACAACTGACTGTAGTCACCAAAAGTTCATAAACAGCCACTTTTCCCATTATAACCCAAGGACAGTATCTCCAATTGAGGTACAGCCCACACGGAAGTCCTCACTTGGTTAGATTCTGAAAGATAATTTAGCGAGTAGGTTAAAGGGTCTCTATTATATAGAAGCCTCTTTGGAAGAAGAATGTTTGGGGACAGTTCTAACTCAGTGTGACCTTCAGAATGTTGACTAGAGAGAAGTTAAATTTTATATCTAATAGGAAACACAGACCACAGAGCTGTTTCTAGCCTTACGGCTTTCATCACCCTGTCTTGAAATTTCAATGTGTATTTGGTTGCATGGCACCCAGGTAAACAAAAGAGGAAGGGAGGAATACTCTATAAAATTCCACCGCTCGCTCTCTCACACACACACGCATGTACACTCTCCTGAAAGTGTTCAGATCATACAACAGAATTTGTTCATTCTTTTATTTATTTCTAATTGAAGCAAGAGAATCAGAGCTAATTAAAAATGTCCTTTTGGCCAGACCCTAAAATCAACCACACAACTTCAGTGACTGATGCACAGAGTTGGTGGAATAAGTTAGTAGACTGATTTCAGCCAGGGGAAAAAAAAAGGTCAATGCCTTATATAGTTACATGTAATTCTTATCGTGGGCGACTGACTCCATTAAGGGTCTCTCTGTTGCTCTTATTTTTCTTTTTTGAGACAAGAGTCTCCTCTGTTGCCCAGGCTGAAGTGCAATGGTGTCATCATAGCTCACTGCCGTAACCTCGAACTCCTTGGCTCACGCAATTGTCTTGCCCCAACCTCCCAAATAGCTGAGACTACAGGTATGTGCCACCACACCAGACTAATATTTGTATCTTTTATAAAAATTGGGTCTCACTCTTGCTTAGGATGGCCTCAACTCCAGATCTCAAGCAATCTACCCACCTCAGCCTCCCTGAGTGCTAGAATTACAGGCATGAGCCACCTTATCTGGCCAAGCGTCTACTCTTCGTTTCCTTTGTCCGGATTTTTATATTCTCTTGGCTTTCTCACTTCAGCTAGGAAATGAAGCCACCAGTTATATGTATTAACTGAAAACTATTTTAAGAAAATGGAGTAGGGACTGGAAAAAAAAATATTAATACACAAAAGGAAAAGATTGAAATTTTTTTAAAAAATGAAACAAGATAAATACTATTAAATATCCTAACAGCAGTAGAAAGGTTGCTTTTCTACCTTATCATGGAAATTTAAGGAAGCTAATGAAGAACAAATTACTAATTTAATAACTGAGAGGGGAGAAGAGATATTTGTTGTCTGGAAAGACATGGTATTCCTATTAGTGTTTCTGATAGGCACTCATAAACAGAACATTAGGTAACAGAATATTTTTGCATTAAATTATACATAACTAAATATAACCAAATTATGACATGGCTCAGGATGTGGGAAGCTAGCAAACATATGCAGTGCAAAATTCAGCTTGGTTTCTTTCAGCTTTAAAGAATGTGTTAAGCAAAGATTCTCAAGATATAAAAGCTAATGAACTAAATTATCAAGTTGAATTTAATTAATTTATTCTATAGAATTTAATAAAAAGATAAATGATCACGTTTCAGATGTTGCAAGTATTGCATTTTTAGAAATATCTTTCATACAGAGTTAATTTCCTGGATATTTGGCTGATTGATTTCTAAATGAAATTTAAGAGAAAGAGGTGCAATTCTCAAATGTATCTTAAAATAAGTGAAAATAAAACTAGTAGTTACTTCATGCTGGGATGCACGTTTCAAACAATAGGCAGTAGAGGACACATTTGGAATATTGCTATCACAACATATTGTATGAACAATCATATCACATATCAAGTTATGAATTTTCTTTCCAATCTTTCACTATTGCTACTACTGACTCAAAGGCATTGCAGTGAGGGACTTATGGTACCAAAAGACATACTCAAGTATGATATGAGGCTGAAGAAAAAAAATGTAGGTTCTGCCTCATAGTCTTCTGAAAGAATAACAAAACTCAAAAGATAGATTTATCAAACTTTTTGGAATGTATGCACCTAGTGATTTTGTTCAAAGAAAAAAAAGGAGACTATGGAATTGAAACAGGTCTACAAATAAGAAATTGACCTACAGGTATTCTATTTCTCCCTCATCTGTACTTCAGGCATTCTGTGGAATGTACTTATTTTTGGAAGTTAAAAGGAGCTCTGTACAGAACTATGAAATTCACAAAAGAGCATCTTTAATTTAGCTGGCCATTTGATAAGGCAACTGGCACAGAGCTTCATAGAATCAAAGCATAAAGTACTGGTAAAGCTAACAGACTATGCTAAATGATTTACAGAAACAAGTACCAAGATAAAAATTTTCTAGCCACTATATTTTACAAAAAAAAAAAAAAATTAGCTTATCTAAACCACCATGTAGAGAATATTAAAGTCAACATAGATACTTGGAATGCTGGGTTCTTTTTCCTTTTGGTAAAAAGAAACTGTTATGATAAACAATTAAAAAGATTTCTGTAAGAAAAGTATTATCTGGTGAGTGTAACAGATAACAACCATGTAAATTGTTGTACGCACGGAGATGATCTAAACATGTACAGATGAAGGGGATTTCACTTTTTAGAACTTAAAAGATTACTTTAGCAGAAAAGATCCACCACAAGCAACTTGGTGTATCTTCCTGGGGTTGAGATGGCTCTTACTGAATTCTTGTATCTAACAGTGTGTCACTTAATTGCAACATATGGCACAGATGAGACTCACTCTGGCACTACAGAATTTAAGATCTTTTGCAAACAATATATTCAACAATGAAGCCAAGGATGAGTGTCAATAAATGTTATTGTACATATCTGATCATAGTTTGGTGTGAAAAGATCAGAGCACTCCAACATAGCTTAGAAAATAGGAAAATTACTTTTGCTCTTACCAAAGAATTTCTTGCAAGAACTATTTATCTAGGCATGTTAAATATAATTGAAAATTTTTTTCACCAATATTTAAACAATAGCTTTTTATGTTTCTGTGAGACAAGTATGTCTATAAAGGTTATATTCAGTCAAAATGTTACAAACTCATTTGTATCTCTTTTATCTACAGGTACCAATGGCACAGTTTTAGAGAGCTACAGAAATCAAGAAAAGTTGTCCAACATTAAACTAAGATAATGTAAAGCTGACCTCTATTTCCCATTTCAACAGTATGTCCTTTAACAAAATGACAGTATATTAGTGTTTCCTTAGCAAGTATGTGTCAACATTAAATGAAATACTCTGTCACTGGTTCTGTAGTCCACTCTAAACATGATGGCTGAAACTGGACCTTTCTAGGCTTCTCTGAGGAAAGTTCCCTGCGTCTGTGAGTTGCAATATACACTTTACTTTTGCCAGTAGTCACGTCTATATTCCTATTCAGTCATACTTAAGGACTTGCAAATCCTATATGTAGTTCTTAAAAGTATTTGTTAGAACACCAGAGCCCAAATGATTTTATCCTGCGTTTATCAAAATCTCAGTTCCTTTTACTTAGTCTGTATTCTCAATAGCCCGTCGTCTGTTACACAGTTCTTGGCACTTCATTCCCAGATGTACCCAACAGAAAATGAAAATAAACTAGTAATCTTTGGGGACTGTTCAATCCCTTGTCTGTTCTTTCCTTCAGACAGGATCATTTCTACCCTAGGAGTCACTTCCAGGTGGAAATGTGACCATGGTCATGACTAGCCCCACAGTGTGCTTTATCTAAATAAATCCTGAAAAATTAAGAAGTTTCAGTTTTTTTAATAACAAAGATCTTCCTATCTCTTCAACCTTGGAATAATAGTTGTCTCCATTTTTATGTAAATAAAAATAATTATGAATAATTAGTTCCAAATAAAAAGCATTTAGTTCTGAATTACTTGTTTTCCAACTAACCATCAGGCATATAAAATAATGTGTAATACTATTATGGATCTGATCATGGCCTTCTACGAAGAAGCTGGAAAATAGGTATTCAACATAAAATAGGTCATTTTAAACAACAACCCTTGAAAAGTGTCACACAAGAAAGACAGAGCTGTTGAAGATCCTGGCTTGCTTTCTGGCCTCCTTGACTTTCCTTCAAAGGGACACCAGGAATAATCCTCCTAGGTTTCCATTGCTTTGATCATTGTGCTCTTGTGCTTGGGTGAGGCTGGAACTATGTGCTCTCCTTGGGTGGTTGGGTGGCCTGTGGCGGCTGCAGTGGCTGGGTGCCTGTGGCCGTTTTAATAGAGTTCAGGGTTTTGCTAAACCAAGAGTTTTTTGCAGCTTGGATTTCATTCATAAGGGCTCCTCTCTGATGTTCAAGTTCCTAATTAAAGAAAAAAAATCATTTGAGTTATGTAATTGTTTTCTCTCTGTCAAAAAATTAGACTACAGATTTTTGGAATCCCCAGGTCTACTGTGTTTCCCTGAAAATAAGACACTGTCTTATATTTATTTTTTCTCAAGAAGACACACTAGGGCTTACTTTCAGGGGATGTCTTATTTTTATTAAGTATAATACAACAATCTACATTTATTCAAATACAGTTAAGTCATCTTCTTCTGGAATCTGACAGGGGAGCCGACCTTATTGGTGGGGTTGGTGCTAGTGATGCATGAACTCTTTTCCCCTAGCTGTTCCCAAGTGCGCAATAGGATGCCTGCGACTGCAGTTACCACACAAGCAACTGCGCAAGGGCGAACAGCTTGGTGAAAGGAGCTGTGGCAGATAAAAGGTATTCTAGTTTTCCTTACCGCTCCCCACCAAAATGCATGGCGTGGCTATGCAGATATGTTGCATAGCCACGCCTATCACTAGGTCTTATTATTGGGGTAGGGCTTATATTTAACAAATGCATAGAAATACTGCTA
>NW_003852411.1:18344435-18348111 GCF_000181295.1 Otolemur garnettii
TACTGATAATGTGAATATGAGTGAGTACCAGTTCCAAAGACAAGACCTTTACCCTAGAGAAGACACAAGGTCCACAGAAGATGTGTGGCTGAGGATGGCAAGTGTGATCTGAGTTGGTGCCATGGCAGGACACGGCTGTGGATGAGGATCTTTCTACACTTGGTGGAAAGAAATGGAAAAGAGTCCATCAGAAGCCAGGACTATTTTTCTAACTATTATCCTCCAATAGGGAAAGGGATTTGGCAAAATCAGCAAATAATAAAAAGCTCCAAAGAGCTTGTGCCCATAGCTCAATGGTTAGGGCATGGCCACATGCCCTGAGGCTGGTGGGTTTGAACCCAGCCTGGGCCTCCTAAACATAAAACAACAACAACAACAAAAAAAAATAGCCAAGCACTGTGGCGGGCACTTGTAGTTCCAGCTACTTGTGAGGCTAAGACAAGAGAATCACTTGAGCCCAAGGGTTTAAGGTTGCTGTGAGCTATGATGCCACAGCACTCTACCAAGGGCAACAAAATGAGACTCTGTATCAATAAAAAAATTTTTCAAAAAATTTGAAGCTCCAAAGAAAAGAATGGGTGTTGGCTAACGTTCAGCTGTCAGGGTAGGGACAGCACAAGGGGTTTGGTCTTTCATTTTTAGGATCAGCAACCAAAGTGACTAAATTCAATGAGAATGGACCTTAGCACAAAATATCACTGTCAACTGAAAAGGAATATGCCTAAAGTCTCACAAGATATAATTTTAATTGCTAAAATTATATTTAAAATCATGTATTTTTTGTATCAGTACTAAAAATACATGAAAGAGTGATCATGCAGGACAAAAAATGTATTCATCACACACGGTAACATCTTATGATTCTCACCTAGGCAAGCATATTCTAAATTACTAGAGTATCCTGGACCATTAACTATTTAATTTTTCTTGATGTTCCTTTATGAAATCACCAACCTGGATTTTACACTTGGCTTCCACCAGCTGCAGTTTGGTTTGTGCCAGTTCCAGCTCCATCTCCCTCAGCTGCTTCTTAAGCGAGTCCTTCTCATCATCCATTTCAATTCCCTGGTCCTCTCTGCTTATGGTTGCTAGTTTCAAAGTGCCCTCCTTACTGAAAATGTCACTGCAGTGTTTGCATGCCATCATTTTACCCTAAAATATCCAAAAGAGATAACCAACATCAAACTGTATGCCATAGACTAAATCACTTGCTAACATAGTATATGCTTTCTTTTTACAATACAGCAGCTTATTGTAATCAAACACAGACCCATTTCTGAAGTGAATTATTTTTCTTGTCACAGTCAGCCCAAAACCCAACTATCTAAGACAGGGGCTCCTTTTTCCCGATGGTATTTGTAGAAATACACTAAGAACAGGAAGCATCTCTTTGATATTTGTTTTAGAAATTGTGTGCCATCATTACTCTCACTAGATGCTGAGCTCCATGTCCTGTGCTCTACTTGTAGAATTTCATTTAGTCCTACAGTAACGGCATAAATAAGGTCTATCACATACATATCATCCCCAGCTAGAATTTCATTTAGTCTAGAGTGACGGCATAAATAAGGTCTATCATGTACATATCATCCCCAGCTTATACATGAAGAAACTCATAACTTGCCTACAGTAGACTGAAGAAATCTATCCTAACTAAGCTGAATCTATCTTTGCAACAATGCCCATGTCCTGTTGTCCAGCTTTAAGCAGTGATGATTATTATTAAGTAATGAAAGTAACTCTACCACATGCCAGACTGCTAACCAAGCACACGGCATTGAACACCAACTCTTTCAACAACAATAGTGTTATTTTCTTACAGTATCTTCAAAAGTAGTTTATTAAAGAGAAAAGATATTACACATTATTTCTATTTTGGTGTTCTAGTTTTATAACAAGCTCAATATGTCCACAACCATAACTAGACACCTCTCTTCACACACACACAAAGCAACTCTGCCACATTTCCTGTCACTGTGCACGTCTCCACAGTCTGAATGATGACGTTGGTGGCATCTCTCACTAGCTTCTCCTTCATCCCATGTCCAGCTGATCATTAATTTCTTCCTCTGACATGTCCATACTCTTCTCATTTCAGGCCTGAATCCCTAAGAGACACCTTCTCAGCCACCTTTCTTATCCCATCCAGAAGCCACTCTTCATAGTCCTGCCAGATTCATACTCATTAGATACTTTAAAAATATCTTGTCACTCCCTTCCTTAAAAACCTATGAAAATAATTAGCTCAGTACAGGCACACTGTAAATATTTGTTCTGTAGTTATTGTTGATAAAATAAAATGTTAAAGAAGTAGCTAAAAGTTTACCAAGTTGGGTGAGCAATTTTATTAGGATGAACAATGTGAAGGAATAGATCTCACAAGAGGGATAACATCCAGCAGAGGGAACGCCACTGTGTGCACAGACACAGCCCCACCTTCAGAGAATGTCAAAGGATTCTCTGTAAATGCCTGTAGCAGAAAGTAAGTGCTACAACAGCGAGAGGTAACAAGTGAGGTGAGAGTTCTCCATGGCCAGGTTGTGAAAGCCCTTAAATACCATGCTACAGAATCCTGATTTTATCCTATAGAAAATTTATTTATTCTCCCTACCAGGCCTCACACTACATGTTGAGGACAGGATCTTGAGCTGTGTGGAGCTGCAGTCTGGCAGCCATGCTAAAATGTGCTGAGTGCTGCTGATTCCCACCCAACACCCACTTCTTCTTCCTTCCTCACAGAACCCTGGTTTTGTTTGAGGTGGCAATGTGTCTAGATAAAAGTGACATTTCCCAGATTCCCTTGAAGCTAGGTATGGTCATGAAATTAAGCTCTCATAAGTAAGCAGAAGGGTGCTGTGGAACTTCTAAGAAGGCTGCTTAGCAAGAGCTCACTCAGGTGGAAGGAGGCTCTTATATCCTTAGGGCCTAAATTCTGTGGTGGAATGTGGTATGATAATGGAAGCTCTAGTTGACAGGTTTGGTTTATAGGTGACCTCAGGATGAAAATCCATGCTGAGAATGTGGGTCACTAATGATCGAAGAGCTTATGTCACTGAGGACACCAAGAATCTACCTTTCTAGCCCTACACTGCTTTTACATGAAATAATACCTTTTGTGTTTATGCCAAAGTTATTTTGGGTTTCCTATATGCGACCAATCTAATTTGACACACACAGTAATACAGTCAAGTTTATATTTAAGATTATTCATTTTGATTAGGGAGAAGAAGAACTGGAGGGGTGATAGTGATAGGGGAAGGTAGACAGAAGAAACTGGAAAATCCATAAGCTATCACATCAAACCAAATAGAGGAAGAGGACACAGCACTGGAGAAAGAGGTGGGGTATACTCTACTAAGGGGATAGACCAGTGGTTCTCAACCTTCCTAATGCCGCATTGTTAAAAAGGGGTCACGACCCATAGGTTAAGAACCGCTGGTATAGACAGTAGGGGCTGACTGCTTGAGTTCAAATCCTGGTTCTACCAGCTGTGTTACCTTGACCAAATGAATGACCTGTTTTGGGCCTCATCATCAATAAAAAAGAAGACACAATAGTGTCTATTTTCTGGGGTAGTTGTAGGGCCAAATGGATAATACAAATAAAAATTTGGTGAAAAGGCTTGGCGCCTATAGCTCAACTGGCTAGGGCGCCAGCCACGTACACCTAAGGTGGC
>NW_003852411.1:18348833-18357994 GCF_000181295.1 Otolemur garnettii
AAACAGAACTTTTCCAGCATGTGCACATAACTATTTATCAACTCATATATTACTATACCATATCTAATCCTAGAAGGAATTGTGCATATGAACAGCACTACAAATGCCAGTAATTTCTGAAGTGAGCAGCAGAAAGCCTCAGAGTTCCATGTGGAAAGCACAAGGCTATCTTAATTAGTGGAAACATACGCTGGATGGATTTGGCTTCTTTCTGTCACTAGCCTTCCACGACTGCTTCCAATGAATTCCTGACCTCATTTTGGAATCAATCTATAGAATCTTTGCTGAGAGTCTACCTTATACAAGGCACTAGGCTGGAAAAATGATGAAAAGCATTCTGAACCAGAAATATCCCCTATTCACAGCCACAGTATCTGTTTTCATCACAAAATTTTCCTTAAATAATGGCTGAGAAAATAAAACGAAGTTAAAATGACCATAAAATAATACACCAAAACTCTTATCAAGTGTTTGGGAAGCATAGCATAGAAATTAAAAGCTTGGGTGTTATAGTCAAAGTGAGTTTAACACTAGTCCAACTGTGCTACTTTATAGCTTTGTGACCTTGAGTAAATTTATTAGTCTTTCTAAGGCTCATTTTCCTCAAAATTAAAAAGTGCTGTGCTGTGGCAATTACGTGGGGAAAAATAGTATGGAGAAAGTTTAGTACGGTACCTGCTCAATAGTAAGTACTCATTATATAAAATCTGTTTTTTTTTTTGAGACAGAGTCTCAAGCTTTCGTCCTGGGTAGAGTGCCGTGGCGTCACAGCTCATAGCAACCTCAGAATCTTGGGCTTAAGCGATTTCCCTTGCCTCAGCCTCCCAAGTAGCTGGGACTACAGGTGCTTGCCACAACACCTGGCTATTTTTTTGGTTGTTGTTTTTGCAGTTGTCATTGTTGTTTTAGCTGGCCCAGGCCAGGTTCAACACACCAGCCCCAAGCCAGCACCGTATCCAGAGCAATGGGAGCCACCTAATAAAATCTATTATTATTGATTCTGAAATAAGATGCTACCAACTATTGGCAACAGGTAGAAATAACAGTTTCAAAAAATATGTTTAAATAAGTATTATTTATAAATCCAATAAAGAAATATTGAATATTGAAATCCATCAACTAAGAATCTTTTATTTTAGGAAAATAAGTGAAAAAAATAGTGGATGTCAAATTTTAAAGTACAATTTGTGCTAAACACATTATGTGGTCTATCTCTATTGTCAAAGGAGACATTTTTAAAAATCCTAGTCTGTGAAACATAGCTCTGGAGACCAGGGCTTGGTTTTTAATTGTGGTTTCCAGTTTTTCCAGATCCAAACCTGGAGAACCATGAGTAAGATTGGATTGATGTTAAAAAAAAAGAAAGAAAGAAAGAAAGAAAGAAAGAAAGAAAGAAAGAAAGAAATCATGCCAGGTACTTCGGCCCATGTCTCTGGGAGCCTGAGGCAGGAGGATTGCTTGAGCTCAGTAGTTTCAGAACAGCCTGAGCAAGAGTGAGACCCCATTTCTATTAAAAATAGAAAAAATTACGTAGGCTTGGTGGCATATGCCTGTAGTCCTAGCTACTTAGGAGGCCAAGGCAGGAGAATCTCTTGAGCCTGAGTGTTTGAGGTTGCTGTGAGCTATGATAACACCACTATACCCAAGCCAGGGCGGTCTCCAAAAAAAAAAAGCAGAAAGATAATTTTTGCAAACCATAAATCCTTTTAAATAAACCCAAACATTCTGAAATATAGCCAACAATAGCCAATTCTAAATGCAGAATACATTTAGATTATGTTTTACATCCTAATTATCTTTAAACAGATGGGTCTATTGCCTTTTGCATTGCTTGGAGTGCTTGCCAGATGATATTCAAGATAGTCCCAAGGATTACTGCCTGCAGAGTACTGCATATGGTGGCCACCCTGGGATAATCTGGCAATTGAAAAAACGCATTTGCAGCGATAGCAAGTTCCATAGCACATGGCTTTTAATGTTCCTCATATTGGTTAATGTCTGATGATCCTTTTCCGTAGTTACCCAAATTCAAAATCCAAAATCTATTCAATGTTTTCCCCTGTTTAACAAAAAAATGACTGCCTCTTCTTTTTCTCTTTCCTGAGTAGCTGTGGTTTATAGGTGCATACCATCGCACCCGGCAACAACATGATTATCTTTCTGTCTCCTTCTTCCTCATTTTCATTATTACTTATTTAGTTCTAGGACCTATTTCTTCTGACTAGGACTTTGGTATTCGCCTCTTACTGGTCTATGTCCTCGCCTGTGGATCTCTCCACTTGGTTCCACATTTCTCACTGGGACTGATGAGCACTAACAATATGTTCCTGATTATACCACTTTCCCGATCAAAAAATCCTACTACAATCAAAATAAAACCCAAAATCCTCAGCCCTGAAGTCCTTCCTTGATTGGGCCCCAGTGTAGCTTTGCTTCTTTTCTATACTTGAATCTGTTACCAAATAACATTTTTTTCTGTTCACTAATCTACCTCCACACCTTTGTATATGCTAGTCCCTCCTTCTGAGTCTCCAAATATCCAAGTTTCACCAGCCTTTGAAGCACAGATCAAATCATTCCTTCTCCAGGGTTTCTTCATTTCCCAGATATAATAAGTTCCCTTTCTTCTTATTTATCTCCCCATTACAAGATAAGCTTATGGGGAGAGAAATTGAATGAATTCATCTTTTTGTCTGCTTAAGTATTAAGCCTCACAGGTAGCCGGCATTAAAGTGACATAGGCTGATCATGAGAAGAGTAAGACAGCTCTGAGGTCTTATTTCTAAACAATCTTTCATAGAGATGATGACTCCTTATAGAAAGATGTTCCTAATGTATTAAGTGAACTAAAGCGAGTTCCAAAAATAGGATGAACAATCTGATTTATCCTGTTCGTATATATTATAAATTTATCTAGGTAGCATTCATTTCTACAGCAACAATGCATATTCAACATAGTAGGATGATTACCTCTATTTAGCAAGAGTAAAGGAGGTTTGCTTTCTTTGTGCTTTTCTACACCATTCTAATTTTCCATAAGAACATAAATTTCACTTGTAAGCAGAAAAATAATTAAAAAGTAAAAGCAGTTAGACTTGTAAATCCCATGTGAGGTAGAAGCCCCCAAGAAAATCCTTGGATCTGAAGATGGCATACAATGCCGTAATTAATTCTGGAAACCTGGAACTGGAGCAGTCCACTCATGGTCTCTCAGCAGTGAGAGGAGTCCTTCCCATGTCCAGACAGTTGGAAGAACAGGAAGATACCATGGAGCTGGAATGAGGGCTTTCTGAGACCACTCTCGTGATACGGCCAGAAACATCGCCAAGGAGAGTGATCATCTTAAGGTTCACAGTAGAAAGACTCCTGCGTGCCTGGGTAAGGCCATGTAGCCATGTGGGAAAAAGAGTGCCCAAATTCTGTACTGTGATAGCAAAGGACACACAGGATCCCCTAGCTATCGTTGTTGGATACAATCACTAAATGTTGCAAAGAGGCACATGTTACCAGTGTGACCTATTGGAAATTAGCTGCTGAGTAAAACAGAGACAGGATCTCAATGGTAATCACAAGGTTTCCTATTCCTCTAAATCTACCAAACATTGTAATAACGAACAGATTATTTTGGTCAATAAGACCTCTGGAATTATCAGCAAATATGTTCAGTCACCGTCCATTTCAAAGGAGAGAGGGAACCGCGAAGTTTAATAAATCTGGAAAACTGTTCTTAAAACTCTAAGAACAAAGTGTTTTTTTCCCCCAAAGAGAGACAGCAACAACAAAAATAATTACTTTATGGCAAAAAACTGTAACTAGCACCATGTGCCCCTGTGGCACATTACCTGCTTATACTCAGCAATGATGGCTGTTGTCTTCTTTATTTCATATTCTGCCTTCTCTAGCTGTTTTCTGAAGACTTCTTTTAGCTGGAAAGAATGAGAAACATCAAGATTCAGACAAAATCTTAATGAATTTTCACAAACATCTCTATAAGTTGGCCTGATTCACAGTCAATAACAATGGTAACAACTATATACATTTTCTTCACTCAAACTACATATTGATAATTTGAAAAAACCCAATCATCTCCAGAGACATGGAAATCCTACTTTCTTGCCAGTAAAAGTGTAAGATATGTGAGTAAATGTATTCTAAAACTGCTTATGTTTGCTTTTCCCAAACATTTTGCTAAATAAGTGTCCATTCAGATGTTACTTTCAGCCTTACTAGAGCCTAAAACAAAATATCAAGGCAACAACACTGCATGCTACATTTGTTACTCCTGATGCTGTATTATAAATTACTGAAAAAGACATTGGCAGACTTCCTGTTCATAGTCCTTTACTGCTGCTGTTACCTCTCTGATGGCAGGAACAAAGAGGCTTTGGAAACTAGAGTCAAAGAAGATGGAGAAGGGTCAGAGCCTTTGAGAAGGATGGGAGATTCAAGGACGAAAGAAACAGTGCCTTTAGAAGTTAAAGTAATACATTCTGCAAGTACTTATTATTACCCCTGAAAAGCTGAATTATGAATGTTACAAAAATTTCAATTCTGTGGTCTATTTGGGACAAACATAATCTTTAAGTATATAATCAGAATAAAGGCATACACTCTGCACCAAAGCATCCCAAATTCCTAATAGAGTATGCTTTGTGCTTGTTAATTGAGATATTATTGCAATTTATAACTGGGCTCCTTATCATTAGAAGATTTCTGAGATATTATTGCAATTTATAACTGGGCTCCTTATCATTAGAAGATTTTCTGAAATCTTCCAGATTTCTTGCATATCTTCCAGGTTCTAAAATTCTAAAGCAATTCAGAGCTTATACTGACTTACTGATTCAACCTTAATTGTTTACATTAATCTCTCTCTTTTTTTTGAGACAGAGTCTTACTATGTCACCCTCGGTAGAATGCTGTGGCATCAGAGCTCACAGCAACCTTAAACTTTTGGGCTTAAGCGATTCTCTTGCCTTAGCCTCCCAAGTAGCTGGGACTACAGGTTCCTGCCACAATGCCTGGCTATTTTTTTGTTGTAGTTGTCATTGTTGTTTAGCAGGCCCGGGCCGGGTTTGAACCTGCCAGCTCTAGTGTATGTGGCTGGCAATCTACCCACTGAGCTATAGCTACAGGCGCCGAGCCTAATCTCTATTCTTGATCTGATATAATTTGAGGACATAAAAAATACATTCCTGTGTTAAGGTTCCACTGACTTTAGGACAGACTTAGAGAGCTGAGAGGCTTTGAGCAAGTGTCACTAAATTTCTCTAAGCCATAGTTCGTTCATCTGAGAATAATTTCTATCTCACGAGGGTACCACAATGACTAGAACAGGTTACACACACAGAGCAGGGAGAGGGAACACAAAGCATCTTTTTCTTGCCATATACTAGGAGAGTTCTCAAGTGTCACATTTTAGGGATTATTAACCAAGGGCTAATATATGTCTATAGAACCCACGGGATAGGTAGAGCATGGGTTAAATTTATTCACCAAAAATTATATTCCTTACCTAAAGTACTGAAGTGGCCCAGAGAAAGCAGGAGGTAATGAAAAAACAAAACCCATCAAGAGGCCTAATAATCTACAAAGTAGGTAATCAGGACCTAAAAAATTTTGAGGTTAAAAAAAAAAATACCAAAAGACTCATTTAATTGGATTCCAAGGGAAAAATATCATGGAACACTTTTTGAAAATCCTTGAAGGTGCTAAATGACACATCCCTCTACGTGTAAATTTACTGGAACTTTTTTAGGGTTGCTTGGATATAGGTCTTTGAAATCTTTTATGCTTTGCTTTATTTTTAGTATTACTGATATCTTAGAATGAAACTCATTAGAATAAATTAACCATGATTTAAGAAGTTGTCTCACATTGTAAGTTAGTCATATTAGTAAAATTCAGACAAGTTCTTGGCAGGAGACTTTAATTGTTTGTGAAGAAAATGGAACCCATAAGCTAATCTGCATCATCCTTGTGGCCAGGACTGATGGGAGTGAGGACAGCCTGCTCTTCCCTAATGAAGACAGAGCTTTACCTCCATAGGTGGAGGCCTCTCTGCTCCTAACCTGTACCCCTTTGAAATAGTGGCATCTTTTAGCTTATTAGCCTTCCAGCTCACATGAAGAGTGTAGGGTACTTATTTAAAGCCGGGTTCTCAAAGGGTTTCTTTCTATTCCCCCTGGAAAAAGGTTTGAGAGCTTTGCCAGGAATGCTGACACTCCTTCAGCCATGAATCAGGAAAATGAAGCCTGAGTGATGGAGGCAGAGGCTGTGTGGCAACTCCCAGCAAAGATCTCCGTAGGCTCTCGACTTAACAACGCTCATAAACGACTTCAGACAAGTCAATTATCTTGGAGATATGACACAAAATTTGCAGATTCGTCAAAACTCTTGGATCATAATTTCAAATTACTAAACTTAGAGAAAATTCAACACTCTTGCTAGACATCTGAGTAAAGGCAAATTCCTAAAAGCTGTTCAAGGGTAGAAATACTGCTTCCTCTTCTTACACCCTTCAGAAGAAATGTCAAAAATGTCAAACAAAAATGTTGAGTGAGTAGACTCAACAATTTACATTTACTGCTTCAACATCACCCTTGATTTAAAATAAGTTTAATTTTACTTCTTTGTTATTTATAATATTAGTCAATTCCCTACCAATGTAGCTGTGTAGAGAAAAAGCTCACGTGTGCCCTGTACCTGGGCAGTCTCTTCCTCTTGCTTCCTCTTCTCTTCTTCGGTCTCCACCAGCTTCTGCTTGGTCAGAAGGAGCTCCTTATTCAACACATCTGCCTTGTCTTCTGCCTGAAAACCAGCACACATCAACAGACATTTAAAGCAAGGACAGTGTATATACTTTCTCTAATTCTATCTCCAGTTATTGTTCCAAAATAACTGCAAGCCATTCTTCTTCCTAGCTCACCTGGGGGTGCTGGCTTTCACTGAATGCCAACCATTCAGTGCCAACCAGGCACTTGGCAGGCGTTATTTCTAATCTTCACAACAACAATACTTTTGCAGATGGCAGTGAGGTTTAGAGGATCAAATAAACTGTCTGGGGCCACGCATCTAATATCAGAGTCATGATATGAATTCAGATTTGAATGACGTCGAAGCCCACACTCTAAATGCTTTTTAAACATGTTTAGATGTTACAACAGCATCGCCCTATGCAGATGGACCTGATGAAGGGACAGAGCCTTGCAGAGGAGCTTCTCATTGGTGGTGTGTGGGGCTGGATTCAGGGAGGAGGAGGGACAGGCTTATCTGTGGATATCAGTTAGGTGAGAAATTCAGGGCCATGAACACTGGTGAGTACAGTAAGGAGAAATTAAGACCGAAACCCTGTGATAGAGCAAGCCAAGAGGAAAAGTGAAATATGGACTGGGAATCCAGGAAGAAAAGACCAAAGGAACTCAAAGAGGGCAGTCTGGCTCTAACTTGGACACAGGGTCACAATTAACTATGAAAGCGCTGTGAGGACATTTCACCTAGCTAATGTCTATTTTCTACTCTGAGGCTCTCTCGTCATCCTTAGGCCTCAGCTCCAAGTTCACATTGCACTGAAGCATGCCCTGAGCTTCTCCACTCACCCTACCTAAATTAGCTCCCCCATCTGCACCTTTCATATTTCCCTTAATAGCATGGCTCGGACATAGCATAAATGTGATTGATTTGTCCTGCCTCCTAGACTTAAAGCTCCAGGAGGCAGGAATCCTAGGTTTCTTGTTCTCTAAATCCCCAACACCATGCTCAATGCCAAGTACAGAGCACGGGATCTGTATGTGTTTGGTTAATGAGTGGATGTAGCTAAGCTGCTGTAGAAGCAGACTGTGGAGTGAAGGAAACAGAGGGCCACAGGAGGATCAGCAGAGAAAACCCAGATGCAGAGGAGAGGCACTTATTTGAAGAAGCTGTCCCTGGCTGAGAGCAGCAAAACTACATCCCCGTAATGGTGAAAACTGGCCAGGTGGCCTTCTGTCTGTACTCTGTCCTCTTTCTCCCATTTCCAGATGGTCAGGCTAGCACAGTGGGCTGAGGACTGGCCAAGTGGCCTCTGTCTGTATTCCACCATATCTCCTGCACATCCAGATGGCCAGGCCAGCAAGTCTGCTGGCGACTGCAGAGAAACTGCATTCCAGCTGCTTTGTTCTCGTTGTCTTCTAGCTCCTGATGGCCCATGCCCAATGGTCAGAGCCCTCTTTGCAGCTCATTTGGAACTGTTAAGTAGCCAAGGTGACAAAGTCTTTTAAAGTATTTAAGACTTTAAAATTTGTACTTACGAATATGATTTTAGGGGAGGCAATCTACATAGCAAATGAACATATTAAAATTAGAGGTAGACATCCAATATATACATGTACATTGCAAGTTAAGTTTTCATAAACTGGAAGATCTCTAGATCTGCAAGCCAGATGCCTGAGGTTGTTACCCACAAAGCAAGGAGACTCCTCTGAAAGTCTCTGGCAGATGGTCATATAGCATTTGGAAAGCAGCTGTACTGATTATTTCAATGTTCTTAAAAACTAACCAAATCTATCCCCTATAACTGTAGCCCAGTGGTTCAAGTTTACCCCAGAATCTGTGAGCCCTCCTAATAAAGAAGATTATAATGAAACCTCCTCTTACAGTTATTTCAACAATTTCCCCTTTAGAGAAAGTCATCGTTTTATAATACATAGTGACAGTCTGAAATACACATATATATATATATATATATATTTTTTTTTTTTTTTGAGACAGAGCCTCAAGCTGTCACCCTGGGTGGAGTGCCGTGGTGTTCACAGCTATAGCAACTTCCAACTCCTGGGTTTAAGCAAGTCTCTTGCCTCAGCCTCCAAAGTAGCTGGGACTACAGGTACCCACCACAAAGCCTGGCTATTTTTTGGTTGTAGTTGTCATTGTTTGGTGGGCCTGGGCTGGATTTGAACTTGCCAGCTCTGGTGTATGTGGTTGGTGTATAGCTTGAGCTATAGGCGCTGAGCCTGAAATAAATATTTTTTAAGTTTGGTCTCTTGAAAAGACAGTTATCGGCTCAGTGCCTGTGGCTCAAGTGGCTAAGGCGCCAGCCACATATACCTAAGGTGGTGGGTTCGAATCCAGCCCGGGCCCACCAAAACAAAGACGGCTGCAACCAAAAAAATAGCTGGGCGTTG
>NW_003852411.1:18358725-18359726 GCF_000181295.1 Otolemur garnettii
TTTTTTTTTTTTTTAAAGAGAAGGAAAGAGACGTGTAGAGGGAGGAAAGAAGAGAGTGAAGGAGTGAAGGAATGATGGAATTTTTTCTTCAGGGGTTTATTAGTACCTAAAGTACCTAGGTACTCAATAATCAATTATTTCAGGAGTACCCATGATAGCAGTTATTCCATAGTGAATCACAGAAAGGATTATCTTGGTGGTGAAACTATTCTTTTTTTTTTTTTTCAGACACTTCCAACTCCTGGGATTAAGCAAGTCTCTTGCCTCAGCCTCCCAAGTAGCTGGGACCACAGGTGCCCGCCACAACACCCGGCCATTTTTTGGTTGCAGCTGTCATTGTTGTTTTGGTGGGCCTGGGCTGGATTCGAACCCGCCACCTTAGGTGTATGTAGCTGGTGCCTTAGCCACTTGAGCCACAGGTGCTGAGCCAAATCTCCAAATTCTTATAATGTCCTTTTTCTTTTTCTCTGAGTCTCACTTTGTTGCCCTTGGTAGAGTGCTGTGGCAGCACAGCTGACAGAAACCTCAAATTCTTGGGTTCAAGTGGTCCTCTTGCCTTAGCATCCAGAGTAGTTGAGACTACAGGTGCCTGCCACAATGCTAGGCTAATTTTAGAAACAGGATCTTGCTCTTGGCTCAGTCTGGTCTTGAACTCCTGAGCTGAAGCAATCCACCCACCTCTGCCTCCCAGAGTGCTAGGATTATAGGCATGAGCCACTGTGCCCAGCCCAAGTTTTGCTAATTAAAAGATCTGATTTGGATAAACTGGGAATGGAAAAGTAGTAGGCAAATTGAGTGAAAAGCAGGCGCAGCCCACACTTTCATTCATAGGCTAATGCCTTTCCTTGAGGACAGGAAGCCAAAAGCACAGGGGTGGTTCTGTGATAGCCAGATACAAACTGCAAAATCAGAAGTTAGGAGGAGATATGCATGAAATAGCAGTTTTTATTCTTTAATCCAGATAATAAATTCTAAAAGACAGAGTCCAAGCCTTATTTTTT
>NW_003852411.1:18360112-18375222 GCF_000181295.1 Otolemur garnettii
GCCGAGCCGAAACTATTCTTAAAATAATATTTTTCTGATTATTAAAGTTAGGCATATTATTTAATATTATATTCATATATGTAAAATGCATATTATAATGTACTTTATTTTTCTAATTATTAAAACCTATAATGCTCATTTTTACTTAACCAAGGGTGCTTAAGTAATTTAAGGTCTTTCTATAAATTGGAACAGAAATATAAAGATTAATATAAGAATTGGACTTAAATCTTACCATCTGGAGATTCCCAGTAGTAACATTTTGATGTACAGTAGAACCTCCTTATCTGACCACGTCCCTACATTGACCACCTCCTTAAGTTCACCGAATTTTCACAGATCGGACATGCACCGATCAGTACATGCACATGTACATATCAGTACACTAGGCCTAGTTCCTGATGTTGACCACCTCGCATGTGGACCAGTTTGTGGTCAACTTACAGAGGTTCCACTATATGGAGAGAGTGGGGCATCTAGCTTGTAAGCATGAAACCTTCGTACCATCAGCAACCAAAGAGAGAATTAAATATGGGTGATGTTGAGAAAGGCAAGAAGAGTTTTGTTCAGAAATGTGCTCAGTGCCACACCTTGGAAAAGGGAAACAAACAAGACTGGCGCAAATCTCCACACTCTCTTTGGGTGGAAGACAGGTCAGCTGCTGGATTCTCTTACACAGATGCAATAACGACAAATGAATTGCCTGGGGAAAGGATACTCTGACGGAATATTTGGAGAATGTCAAGAAGTACACCCCTGGAACAAAAATGACCTTCACTGGCATAAAATAAAAGGCAGAAAGGGCAGACTTGATAGCTTATCTCAAAAGAGTTACTAATGAGCAGTGATGGCCCCTGCCTTATTTATTAAAAACAGGAATGTCTCAGGACTTTTTTATGTGTACCATAATTTAACTGATCTCATATATCAGCATTCAGATCATGAATGAGTTGGCAGAATATTTTTGTTGGATAGTCTTGATTTGACTAAGACTGGATTGTGGTTAAATAAATATGATCAGTTTTTTATATTTTGATAGTGATTCCAATTCAGTAGTTGGAATCACTATTATTTTCCCGTTCTAAAGAAATGACTGAACTTGATTTGTAATGTCCAACCTTTCACAAAGATGATACATTGCCATCTTAAAGCCTACTAAAGATTGGTTTTATATTTATATTTATATTCACAGAATATATTTATAATAAGTACGGGGGAAATCCCTTCAGCACCTCAGAACCAGCAAGACTCACTGATGGTCTAATTCGTGTTCATCAGCCTGTCAGAGGTGAGGGCTGGAGATGAGGTAGCAATGTTTACTTCATATCTTTGGCCTTAACGATGCCAATCTAATTCCTTGTATCTACTAAGATGCTGCCTTTTATTTATTGAAAAGCATTTTAATGGGGTTTATATGTAACATAAAAGTATATATGCATCAGTTTCTTCATTTATAAAATGAGGAACTGAAATAATACTTGCTTCCTGGAGTCATTAAGGAGAAGAAATGAGATAATGCTGATAAATTGCTATTTTTTGTGCTTGGCACATGGTACTCAGTAAAAACTCAATTTTGTTATTTGCGTAAACCTCTCAAAGGTTTAATAAATACTACCGACTACATTCCTCTCATTCTCCTTAGTTCATTTTACTGCATCCGCACTGAGTCAAACTGGTTGAAAATGTCCTCGTTTAGTTGGCCAGTTCAAGAACATTATTAATGGACAAAAGATTCAAAATGGCAGGATTAAGTGTGAGTCAAGTGGCAGCAGAAAGCTAATATGAACTAACACTAGCTACAGTGCTGACTGAGCACAGTGACTGCATTAATACATTCATTACATAGTGCAGCAGGCTAAGTGTGGTTCTGCCTGAATGGGAATCCCTCTGTCTTCATTGGTTCTGACTGTCTTATTCACACATTTCCCATCCCACATCCAATAACTTCCAAGTGGGCTGGCCGAGTGGAGTTTGTGGCTAAAAGGGCCACAACTTTAAAAAAAAAAAATCATTCATTTTCTGGGCTGCTTTTTCTACCTTCTATATATCCTTTGTCCCAAGTAGCAGTTTTAGGTTTTTTTCCAAACTCCATTTAGTGCTGACTCGCTCAGTTTCCTCCTGACCCTGGTAGCATTATTTTCCTAAACAGGTCTTATCTTCCTTCTTACTGTGGTTAAAATTTTGAGCTGCAAAATTAGCTGTTTATATGGGTAAAAGGGAGCATTTTGTGCCATCCTTCAATTTTAAACATTTATGCAGATTTATATTATTACTGGATTTATATTTTAAATATTGTCAGTGTATAGTTACACCACAGGTAATGACTCTTTTTTTACAGGCTTGACAGCCTGAGTCTAAATTTTTCTGACCCTGCACCATCTGTTGGGAGTAGTTCCTTTTTAGGAGTCAGAAAATAGAGTGGCAATTTTAAATCCGCACAAGACTGCTTCCGTGCTGCCAATTATCTCTGAAAAAGCCAGCAACAGAAAACAGGAGGTCCTAAGACTGTCAGCACTGTTGGAAAGAACAGGAACGTTAGCCAATTTAAGGTCTCCCTAGCCACAGCTAGCATTGACTGAACACATCCTTCGGAAGTGCTTCACCTTATTTAATTCTTATGTCATCCCTACGAGGCAGGCATATTTTTCTTCCTGTAGACATGTTAAGAACTGCCCAGGATCATGTGGTTCATAAGTGTCAGTGCCGAGATGCACACCAGCCAGTCTTGCTCTTAGCCACTATGATGCCTTGCATTGCAACAATCCAACTCTTAATGTATATTTATATTCCATATGAAACTTCACGTTTATTATAGATTTCTTCCTGGAACAAAAAGTAAGGTGCCTCCTAAGGTTGGAGTGCTGTCAGCAAAATGTACTCTTGGTGACTGATGTTTTCAAGTAACTATGCTGGCTGCCCTTAGTAGAGGAAAAGTACTGATATAGGTAAGTCGTACATGCTATGTGAGAATGATCCACGCTCTTCTCAAAGGCTTGCATTTCCCACTCTCTCCAATTAGGATAAGCAAACCCACTGGCCACTATTCATTCATCTAATCAAGCAGCTCACTCACCTCAAGAGCAAAGCAAGCCTGGAGGGGAGGGGGAGAGGGAACCACAGTGGGAGCACTTGGGTTCTTGTCCCAGAGGAAGTTGTCACAGTCTCATTCCTACCTAATGAATGACAGGTTTACCTGATCCAGATCATTCCGTAGAGCAATTTTGCTGGTTACTAGTTCATGGGCGAGGTCATCATTCTCTTGTTCCAACCTCATGCTGGCCTCCTGTAATCTTCGGTTCTCCCTCTGCAGGAAAAGAGCAACAGCCAGAGGATGGTCATTAGCAGTTGAACTTAGAGCAAAAGTGAAGGGAACTGGTGAGGAAAAACAAACAACAACAGCAAAGTGAACTTTGAAGGTGTAAAAAGGGGAAGGCGTAGGTGGCGCAGGAAGGCAGGATTGCTGTCTGGGAAACAACAGTGAGTTTAGCTAGCGGTGCAGGTGCAGCACTCTACCCAGTGAAACTTACAACTGTCCCTTAAACCTTCAGATGGGACGTCGTTATAAAAAATGTGCCACGAAGACCAAGACTTCCAAACATACCCCCAGTCCTGTGAACTTATACCTACTAGATATAGACCTGGAAGGTAAGACAAAGGCGATACTTTGACACATGTACAGCAGTCCCACCCTTGACCTCAAGAGAAACCGCAAGACACGGTAGGAATGCAATAGGGAAAAATCATTAGACATTTCTTTGAATTGTTTTGCCAAGACCAGGGCTCAAATTAATTGAGTATATTTAAGAGCACTAAATTAAGAATCAAGATACATGGATTTATGACTTTGCTATCTACTGACATTTTTATTCTCTGAGTAAAGAATACATTTATCTTTCAGAACACCTATTTTTTCTGTTAGGGAGAACAACAGTCCTTGTGATAAGGTCTCTAAATGTTTTGATTTTTTAAAACTTCAGATTAAAGGATTCCTAGTAAAATAAGTTACTGAGCTTTTGTCCCCGTTGAACTCCCTGGAAAAATCTGAAACAATATTATATAATGACAGAGCCAAGTCATTAATCCTTATAAAGCAAGGCCTCCCCCTTAACTAGCCATTATGAATTCGGTATGTACACCTGTATTCTTAGAATAGCAATTCCATTGCAAAGTACCAAAAGTGCCTTCTATGCTACTGTTAGCAGTTACAGGAGATTCAAAAGAGAGCTGACAGGAAAGACTTCAATGTGCTGAGACCTTCCTGTTTTTCAGATTTGCAGTCCTAACAGTCTTTTCTGCAACGGTGGCAAAAACTCAGATAAAACACTGATACAAAACCAGAAGACAAACACATGTTTTGGAAAATAGTGTATTATACATAGCATACCTGGTAAGGTGAGGTTAAGTTTACTATCTACAGAACAAGCTGACACTGTTATATAGAAAGAAGCAAATCTCATTTCTATTTTGTTTTGAAGAAAGGCTAAGGAACAGATGGTAAAGGTAAAGTCTGAGACTTTCCAGGAGGCAGAAGATCCCTACACAGGGAAGGCCATTAGAGAAGTTAAAGGACAAACCTGCCCTTTGATTATAACCAGCCACCAGGGCCCATATCTGTCCTTTCTTCTGGAAAAAGCAGACTGTGATAAAAAGCAGTCTTTTAAAAAAAGCAGAGGAATGTTAAACCATTCTTGAAAAAGATATATGCTTCAAAAGATAAAAACAAACTTAAATACTGGTAAATAAATTCACAATAACATTCCACTTAGTGTTAAAATACGGGAGAAAAATATTTAATAACAGAGCAAATGCTTATGTTACCTTGTAGGAAAAAAAGACAAATACCTGGGAAGTCCCATTTTTATAACAACATGAATAACAGATATTAACTGTGGTTAGTAGATGATTTTTATTGTTTTCCTTGTCCTTTTAAAAAAGGTTTTCAAGTTTCCTAAAACGAATTTATATGATACATTTGCAATAGGATTCTTAAGCTTTTTAAAAGTAATTTGAAATTTCAATTCCACTGGAAGGATAAATGCCAAAATGAGACAATTTTTAAAGCCTGCTACTGTCAGAAGGTCACTTTCTACATGAAACCACACTATCTGTTCCCTGTAACCAAGACATAATGTAACCCCCGGAGTACGGCCTTGCCAGGAGCCCTTTTCCCAGATATTCCTGATAATATTCATACTTAACAGGGGCAACTTGTACTCAGCAAATTCTGTCTGTTCCCTCAATCTACAGAAGTTCTACTCTCCCACAGAAGTGTGATAAACGTAGAAGCTAAAAAAATATATTTTTAAAAAGCCAGGGCACATCTACAGTTGAAGTAACCCAATTTCTAGCATGTGCTAGAGAGTTAGTCTTTATTTCTAACATAACTACGACTCCCCTTTGTGGAAACAACTTATATACTTACAGAAAACTTAGATTTAAAAAAAAAGTTTGAGAAACTTTTTCAATAAATTTCCTTCTAGGCAGGAAAGAGGGAAAGAGGAGCAATACCCAGCACGATTTCAACACAACGTATTTCACAATGCAGACGGCTGAGGCAGGGGAAGAGACTGTTCTCATTTCTTGACAAATCCCTTCAAGAGACTAAGATAAGACTACTTCACTACCTATTCCTGAGTTAGATGCCCTACTTCTACTCAAATTGTACTTGTAGAATTTCAAAGTACAAAAATCTCCCTCAACTATTATTTACATGGCATTAACTTGGCACAAGTAAAGTGCTCCAGCTACCAGTTTTTCAGGTTACAGTTATTTGCGCAGAATTGAGTTAAAAAAAAAAAAAAAAAACCCTCCAGGTAAAGTCACAGGCTGTTGTGGAAAAGTACTTTGTTCAAGTATTTAAAAAAACATACCAGGTAGCTACTACACCATTGATTAGAGATAAGAGTCTAATGATCATGTATTATATAAGAGAGAGATGTGAACTCAGCTGAAATTCTGACTGGTAACTTCTCATGACAATGGCTGTTGCAACTTGAACCCTCCTCACAGACACTTAGCTAATGGGGTAGGGACAATCTTGGAGAAAGACTTGGGAGAAATTGAGTGCCAGTCCCTACCAAGCAAAATAGCCTAGGAGGCACACCTACTGGCTTTTGCTTAAGCAATGAAGCTTTCAATTCAGTGTCTGCAAAGCAAGCAACACAGTGGGAAGTGTCAGACTCCTGCTCTGCACTCACAGACAAGTGGGAAAGCAAGCTACGGGGCCAAAAATGCAGTATCGTCCTCCGAAGTATGAACCTGAGATGGTGGCAGGGTGTCCTCCGGTGCTACTGAACACTACACTCAAACACTGCTACCGAGATGGAGATTTTCTATGAAGAAGAACTTGTCCACACTTACATGGAGGGTTACACAGATGACATTACTTTGGTTGTCTTTTCCAGGCTTTCCCAAGGAGCCTAAACTATTTTCAGTCCTGAAAATAGCTTCAAGAAAAAGTTTGTCTTTGCAATAGAATGGAGAAGAGAGTTTAGTTTGGATGGACTTGGGAAAGTTAGTAGCCATGCTTGATTAATTTTGAAATGTTGACAAAGGCTACCCATAGGAGGCTGACTTAAAGGCAGCCCTGGTAACCTCAGTCAGCCCAGAGACACTCACATGCTATGAGTTTGTACGAGCAGGTGTGCTGAGTGCTCAGAGCTTCTGGACAAGGCAGCAAATTGCTTTTCTCCTGTCTTTCAGAAAAGATTACAAGAGACGCTGCTTACACAACCCTTAAAACTCGTATCACACTGGCTGAGACATACTCCATCTCACACAATTCACACCATTTGAACAAACAGCAGACAACTGTCCTCATTAGTTCTCTCCCCTCTTGCATAAAGAATGTACAGCTGGGAAAGTTTGGTTAGTAACTTTTGGGAGGAGGATACTGCATTTTTCAAAGAGACAGACATCAGTATCATAGACACACACAGATAAAAAACTTACCTCCTCAAAAGTCATAGAGCAACTACCGTTTTCAATCATAGGTACAAAGACAATTGAAAAAAAAAAGAATATCCAATGAAATTAAACACCCAGTAATAATTTATGAAATGGCAATAACAAAAACAAGACAGTTGTTAAGGCTCTTTGGCTTCCCCTTAGAGTGTCACACACTCTAAGTTCTCTCTGTGACTGCAAACATTCAGCAGAAGAAGTACACTGGAGGCAGCCAGTGGGCAAGTCTCAACTCGGGAAGACTCATATGCTAAAACTCCTCCCTCTCCACACGCCACTTTGCAGTCTGCAGAATGATGAAAATGCTACATGTGGGACTATGAGAAACTTCTGTGTGAGTTGTTGATACTGTGTTATTAAAGCTGGGTGGAAGGAACTTCCTTATATGAGAAAGTCAGAAAGCTTGCAAAATAGTTCATCTTCAGGTGAAAGAATGAAACTGCTGGGCAGGGAAGTGCAAAAGAAAACCTGATCCCAGATCTTGTTTGTGTCTGGGAGCTAAAGACTGAATGAAGCAGTTCAAGGGATGGTGAAGGTCATGTATTCTGAGATATAAAACCAGAGAAATGTGAACTGGCAATTGAAAGAAAATAAACTAAGTTTAAAGGAAAAAATGATGGTGAGGGAGGTGGCCTTATAAACCAAGCTCAATATTTTGGGTGTGTTTTCTGCTGCTATGATGAATTCTTGGCACATGTTTTTGAAGACATTTAGGTGTTAGGAAAAAATGTTTTCCTAAAACATGTTCCAGCAGTTTCATTACTAATAACACACTCAGCTCTCACATTCTTTCTTTTGGATACCTCTTTTAAAAGAGTTGATAATCATTATATTTATATTTTCAGATGATAGGTTTTTGACATACAAAGACACATGCCTGTAGATGAAATGTTTAAATGTCTATATTATCCATAAATGAAGGTTCCAGAAAGAAAATCTGGATGTTTGAAGCTGTTTTACACTTTTCTTCTGTATTCTTCACATCCAATCTTATCTTTCTGGTGGAAATTTAAAAAAATTAAATGTCAAATTAAACCCAAAATCTTGTCAGTAATAAATGATAGTTGGCAAACCAGACCTCATTTCTTTTAGCATTTAAAAATCAATCTTAAATTATATTCTAGCACAGGGGTCAGCAAACTTTTAATGTAAATAGCGGATAACAAATATATTAGGCCTATGGTGGTCTGTGTTAAAAATTTTCAACTCTGCCAGTGTCATGCAAAAACAGCCATACATAGTAGGCAAACAAATAGGTATGGCTGTGTTCCTATAAAACTTTATTTATAAAAACTGGCAGTGAGGGCTGGGCAAGGTGGCTCATGCCTGTAATCCCACCATTCTGAGAGGCAAGGACAGTGTATTACCGGAGCGCATAGGTTTGAGACCAGCCTGAGCCAGAGTGAGACACTGCCTCTAAAAATAGCTGGGTGTTGTAGCAGGGGCCTGTAGTCCCAGCTACTCGGGAAGCTGAGGCAAGAGAATCACCTGAGCCCAAGAGTTACAGGTAGCTGTAAGCTATGATGCCATGGCACTCTACCAAGGGTGACAAAGTGAGACTCGGTCTCAAAAACAAAACAACAACAACAAAAAATGGCAGTGAAACAGAACTGGCCCACAGACCATGGTTTGCAGATTCCTTTTCTACTCCAGCTCACTAATCAATTTTTATTTTATTTTATTTTATTTTATTTTATTTTTTTTTTTTTTTGAGACAGAGCCTCAAGCTATCACCCTGGGTAGAGTACCATGGCATCACGCTCACAGCAACCTCCAACTCCTGGGCTCAAGCGAGTCTCCTGCCTCAGCCTCCCAAGTAGCTGGGACTAGAGGCGCCCGCCACAACGCCTGGCCATTTTTTGGTTGTAGCCATCATCGTTGTTTGGCGGGCCCGGGCTGGGGATTCGAACCCGCCACCTTAGGTGTATGTGGCTGGTGCCTTAGCCACTTGAGCCACAGGCGCCGAGCCCACTAATCAATTTTTAAAAACACAAATGGGTTATAGATGGTGTAGAAGCATATTAATTTCATATAATTTTCTCAGTAATATTTTCAGAGAAAGAAAACTTTCTAAAAATTAGTTTTGGGATAATTCTGAAGATCATCAATAAACATACTTACAAATTATTAATGTGCCTAACACACTTCTCCCAAGTGGCAAGCATAATGGAATCAGTAGGCCAGTACTGTCAGAAACTACCCACTCCTTTTTAGCTACATTATTTGAGAAGCCTCAAAAGGGCTTAGGTTTGCATCTTCACCATCCTACAACTGTGAATTTACTGGGTCATCCAAAATCAAAAGACTGGCAAACTTCTAGAGTTGATCATCAAGTTATCACAGTCAAATAGAAACCATCTTCTTGCCAGCTGTGGTGGTCCATGCCTGTAATCCTAGCACTCTGGAAGGTTGAGGCAGGTGGGTTGCTTGATCTCAGTAGTTCAAGACCATATCGAGAGTGAGACCCTGTCTCTACTAAAAATAGAAAAATCAGCCAGGCATTGTGGTGGATGCCTGTAGTCATAGCTACTTAGGAGGCGGAGGCAAGAGGATTGCTTGAGTCTAAGAGCTTAAGGTTGTTGTGAGCTATGATGCCACAAGCACTCTACCAGGGTGACAGTGACACTCTTGTCTCAAAACAAACAAACAAAAAAACCCCTACCCCCCCAAAAAACAAACACCTCTTCTTATTTATTATCCACTAAAGCTTTTCTTAACATAGTATTTCCAAAAACCAACAATAGCTTCTCTGTGATTTGAAAAAAGTAATGAAATTTAAGTTCATTTTCAGTGATTCAAAAGCTTTTTTCAAAGATGGCTTTAGTTATCTTGAGTTCCTTGAGTAAGGAAAGGGCCAACACTAAAAAGGGCCCAACATGTGTGTGTGGGGGTGTCCTCCCCCCATTTTTTAACAGGTAAGAAATTTGGCATAAGTTAAACTTCATTTGTCAAGTTATAAAAAATGTAATTAATTGTCCTAAATCATTTCATTAGATACCTAAGGATGGCAAAAAAGTATAATTAAGTTTTACTTCAAATATTTTGTTTGTACTACTTTTACTATGTATAACTAAATAGCTTAACTTTAAATTTCATGTTGGGACAACTGCTCTACAACAATCAGTACATGCAAAAAAAAAAAAAACTTTGTGTAAACTTAAGAGGAATCATTTTCTTTCTGTTTCAATTACATTTTGATAAAAATAATTATGATGTCTAACTAATTTCAAAGAAAGAAGTTAAACCTTCCAAATTTAATTATACTGAACATGGATAGGAGAATTCAATTAGAAATTATGTATTATAATACCATCTGTGTCCCAAACCCCAGAGAGTTTAAACATTCCAGATTGTTTCTAGTATTTTCCTATACAGAACAGGTAACCTTTATTATGCTTTGGGAGATTTGCTGAATTTAATTAATTAGCTGTGTTTTTTAAGTCTTAACCCACATTTGTGCAAGTAGTTCTTTAATTAAATAAGAAAAGGATATCATTCTCTAAAGGTAGACAAAGGCTTCAGTGCTCTAAACAGTACTATCAATTGATTATGTCACTAGAAAACTACCTTCTCCCATGATGGAAACAATTCATTTCCTTAAGAGAGAAAATAGTATTTTATTTTCTGAAATTGCTAACTGCTTATTTGTTACTTATTTTTAGGTTACACTAAAATAGCTACATATATTGATGAATGTGTACATTCTGGAAACCTGTAAAAAATGAAAATATATTTGATGTATTTCTATCGCCAAATATTTATCATGTGAAATCAGTCAATAAATTTACAAATCAAAATATCAGAGTAAACAAATATTACACAAATTTAGCTAGATCCAAGTTAAGAAGGATGACAAAAAAGAGATTTAGAATACTCTGTATTCTTCTTCCAATTAAATTTCCTTTCTGTCTCTTTGAATCTAGTCATGAAAATAAGCAGAAGGAGTACATTAAAGGCTGTAATTGTGGGGTTCCCTGAGTTTCAAATACAATCTGGTGCCAAGACTAGGTAGCACAGGTAGTGTGTATATGTATTACTACTTATATATGTATATGTGTGTGTATCTATAACATATATTCTATTTGGAAATTAATTGGTATCACTAAAAATGAATGCACTATCCACTTTTGTTGGCTTTTCCTCTATAAATAGGGGTAGACATAAGATCATTGGTCATTATTAACTCCAATTTCAATAGGTGAGTCTCCTTCCCACAAATACGTCTTCTACATGAATACTTCTGTTGTGACTTGGGGTTCACAAAAAGAAGAAAGTGGGCCAGATACATCCGCTTGGAACATTCTGGATTTTGCTTAGAGGCATTTTTTTTGGGAGATGTAATTCACATATTATAAAATTCATGTTTCTAAAATGTATAATTCAGTGATTTTAGTATATTCACAAAGTTGTACAATCATCACTGCTACCTAATTCGAGGACATATTCATGATGGTTAGGGTTTTAAAATTTAAATTTATGCCAGCCCTATTTCATCTCTTTCTTCGTAGTTAAGATTTAAGTGTTGGCGAAAGTAAGTGAGTACAAAGGTACAACCTGAGAATGTAGATATTTCTTTTGCCATAAAAATAGACAAAGCAAACAGTGTGACTGCTGAGGGCTACTTCTACATTGTGGGATCTTCAGTCCCCCTCTGGCTCCCGTGTAACAGCCTTTTTAATGTATGCCACCATGTCTAAGAGAAATAGCTTTGAACTAAAATATTTCTTAGAACATCTTATGGTATGATGTTTAAAAAAATTCCCATAATCTTCCCAACTCTCTTGTCAGCTGGCAAGCTAGGGGGGCATTGACATGGCATTTCAAGCAGTATAAATTCTAATGTTGAAGAGAGGTTGTTACTGAACAAGTTCTCAGTGCCCTCAAAGATCTTCCTAAATTAGTCTTTTTTTTTTTTTTTTTGAGACGGAGCCTCAAGCTATCCCCCTGAGTAGAGTACCATGGCATCACACTCACAGCAACCTCCAACTCCTGGGCTCAAGCGAGTCTCCTGCCTCAGCCTCCCAAGTAGCTGGGACTACAGGCGCCCGCCACAGCGCCTGGCCATTTTTTGGTTGCAGCCATCACTGTTGTTTGGCGGGCCCGGGCTGGGGATTCGAACCCGCCACCTTAGGTGTATGTGGCTGGTGCCTTAGCCGCTTGAGCCACAGGCGCTGAGCCCCTAAATTAGTCTTAAGAGCTTTCATTAGTAGGACTGCTAGTCTCAGACTTATAAATTACAAACAAAGCACTCATTCCCAGGACAGAGATCTTATTCTTGATGGGATTAAATTTAGAAAATGATAAAAGATATTTTCTGAGATACACTACAACTCTAATTAAGATAATTATAATTAGTTTCTTTTTTTTAGTTTTACAAAAGGAATTTATAAGGAAGATAATTATAATTAGCTTCTAAAACTACATATTGATCATCTAAAAAACTCAATCTGTTAATAGCTGGAAACTGTGTTGTTAATTGACACATTGAAAATGTAATTACAAGTTGAAGACTATGAATTTGCCAAGTATATCACCAGGAAAAATGCCTGAACGTTATTAAAACAGTATAGAAAAAAGGGTACAGAGATATTACTTAGCTAATGTGTTGACAAACTTATTATAATAATAATACAAAAGAAAGATCTGAAATGTGCAATTAAGAAGCCAAAACATTTGAACTTAAAATAGCTGCTTTAAAAACAGAAAAAGTATAATTCTACTTGTGATCCCTCAATAAAAACTATACACACTGACCGTCTTACAGGTTATATGTAATAAGTACTTAAAAAATATGCTTCATACTACTTATTTATACATACCTGCTTTGAAGTCAAAAGGATTTCAGACACAATAACAAGTTTGCTTTTAAATGTGCTTCCTTGCTCTCTTTGATTTTAAAGCACTCTTCACAGATTTTATGCATAATGACAGCAGCAATAAGAAAATTGGAAAGATACAAGCAGTAGGAAAGCTTCATTCTGGATGCTCAATAATATTTATTCTATAATTACTACCTTCAAGCCTTTCTAAAGCAGCATGCTACGTGACTTACATATAAATCAGTTGTACTGAGGGGATAGTGATGCTGGGAATTAGCTTCAAACCATATCTTTTGGCACTGTACTGGTTAACAGTTATCTACAATAGCAGAAGGTGGGATTTTATCAGTTCTTCTTTTTTTTTTAAAAAAAGACAGAGTCTTAATATGTTGCCCTTGGTAGAGTGCAGTGCCATCACAGCTCACAGCAACTTTAAACTCTTAGGCTTAACTGATTCTCCTGCCTCAGCTTCCCAAGTAGCTGGGACAACAGGTGCCCACCACAACGCCTGGCTATTTTTTTGTTATAGTTGTCATTGTTGTTTAGCAGGCCTGGGCCGGGTTCAAACATGCCAGCCTTGGTGTTTCTGGCTGGAGCCTTAACCACTGAGCTATGGGTGCCAAGCCAGGATTTTATCAGTTCTTGAGGCAGTCCTATAAACAAGAGGAGACCGCTGGGTAGCAATACTTGGGAGAAATATGAGGATGATGAAAGAGGGACTGGAGGGACAGACCCAAATCAAGTAATATTATTCTAGTAAAACTTGGATAATTCATAGTAGGAGGTTTCATAAAACTAATAACAACCATTTATTGAACACCAAAGAATGTGCTGAGTAACATACGACACCCCTCATATTCACAATAATCTGTTAAGGAATTGTGTATATTACCCCCTTTACAGATGAGGAAGACATAGCCCAAAATAGTGAACAGTGGCATAGGGATTAAACCCCCCAACTTGGATTCAAAATTCTGTGCTCTAAAAAAAAAAAAGAGCAGGATTTGAATGCAGGTCTGTCTGACCACAAAATCCACATACTCCTGCTACCGTGTGCCTCTTAAATTCAGCAACAGAGACAAGATGGACTGTGTGACTGCACTGCCCATATTCAGCTCTCTGGCCACATAAAGGCAATCCTAGTTACAAAGTGGAAGTCACCTCACTGTGGGTGACTTAATAATGCCACCACAGTACTTTTCTTGGTAGAACATTTTAGCATTGGAACTCAGTGCAGAAAACACAATATTCTTTTACCTTACTGAACTGATGTGGGGGGGAGGGGAAACTGTTACTCATCTGTATGAGTTAGTAAAATTAAAACATATTAAGAGAGACTACAATATTTCATTTAAAAAGTTGGAAATCAGTATTTCCCAACACTGTACCCTGGGCAGAGTGTTGCTAATTATCATGGAAGAGATTGATCCTCATAAATGGTTACTTTAAAAAAAAACACCACAATTTAAGATATTAATCTAAAATCATTTGATTCTGAAACTACAACCTGTAAGTCAAATGTCACTGTTATTCCTATATTCATTTGTGGAAATAAATGTTGCAACAAACACCATTACTATGCTCCATATACCTTTGTGGTTTTTATTTTTCCTTTCAAGTGAGTTTGTATTTTTAACATTTGCTACACACAGAGGTAAGTTTCAAATATCCTTGTGCCAGTCTTGGAATAGTTCACCTTCTAAAAGTCTTTGTGGATGTGACCAGGCACAGTTAAGACCGTATTTTGCCATTTTCCTTTTTTTCCTCATTTTTGAAAGCAGAAAGCCACTTTCTCTCTTTTTCCCTCTCTTTCTCTCAGCTTCTTATGAAGATTCCCCGTATAAATGCAACAGCTGCAGTTACCTACAAATATACAAACTGAAAGAGAAGAAATATTATGTTTGGCTACTTAGGAGTCTCCTGAAATAACAACATACCTGGACAGTTGGCATGACCAGAGAGTGTCTAAAGCAGGCAAGGAGAAATACAGGGAATTGAACTTGTCACACTGCTGCTTTGACAGGCGCCAAGTGCCTCCCATACCTTGTATCTATCCATTGGGTCTTCCTGCTGCAGCTGACTCTCTCGCATTGCCTGATATTCTTTCTCATATTTCTTCAGCTTCTTGGTTGGTACCTGCAGGGATTAGAGAGAAAGCATGTTAGACAGGATACCACTTAGGAAAAAAACAAAGTAATGTGTTTCCTAATTAAGTGTCTGGTATTCTAAGGGAGGACAATCTAGATTCCAGAGCTAGAGTTGGCAAACTTTTCCTATAAAGGCCTAGACAGTATATATATATATATTTTTTTTTTTTTTTTTTGAGAG
>NW_003852411.1:18375691-18380140 GCF_000181295.1 Otolemur garnettii
GGATACAAAAATGAACGAGCATAGATGTGTTCCAATAAAACTTTATTTACCAAACAGGTCATAATTTGTCCACTTCTGTTCTACAATATTGCTGATGTCTTGACTTTTTCTTGTTAATGTATTTAATAGGCTATTAATTTTAATTATCTTTAAGTATAATTCAGTCATAGGAAAATATTTTATGGGAAAAACTGCACACGGAACACTCAAGGAAATGTAAGATTGTTGTGCTGTATGTGATGACAGAAAATCACCTAAATAACTCATCTCTTTCTTGCTAAAGTTATGTTATCATCAAAAGACAGTAGTTTACTCTTTTCTGAAAAAACAACTAGAATCTTACAGAGTCTTAGAATGCTAAAAATAAATAAGCATAACACACTATAAAGGCCCTTGGTAACCAGGTATTTGACCTCTCTGAGCTGGGTGCAGTGGTGCACACCTGTAATCCCAGCTACTGGGGAGTCTGGGAAGCTGGATCACTTGAACCTAGGAGCAGAGGCTGCAGTGTACTTTGACCATGCCCATGAATAACCACTACACCCTAGCCTGGGAACCACAGCAAGATCTGTCTTTAAAAATAAATAACCTCCCTCAGTTTCAGTTTCTTCATCTGTAAAATGACACATAAACAAATTTCTACCTAATAATGAGGTAACATAGGTAAAGTATCTAGAACAATGCCTGTCCATGGACATTTAAAATATTTTTTAAATAAGCATTCAATCAAAATCAACTTATTATAGCCTACTTGATTCCATATTACAGATTAAACCTATTTTTAGCCTCTCCTTAGACAATCAAAATCAAATGTATAATTCCATTAAACAAAAATTTTTCCCTAATGTTTAGGTCCTAAAATAAGTGATGGGAAATAAAGGAAAATCATTTTTTATTTGTTTTAAGATTATAAACTTGCTATTTTGCTGACTTCCTGAGGACTTAGAAAAGGGGAGAATGCTGAATTGCTCTCAGTATCTGCCAGGATACCGACCAAAGTAATTGCCCCATCCTAGCCCCTTAACAGAATGTTTACTGTTGAATTCAAAGTACGATATTTAGAAAACATGTACATATGTGTGAGAGAGAGCAGAAGAAAATGGAAAGCACTAATATAAAATTTTCTTACAGTTTTCTGGGATGAGGACAGTTTCAATTCTCTGGAATCTAGCCAGAGAATTTGTTAAATAAAAGCCAAAGACACAGGTGCCATTCCCCATCTTATTCTAATTACTGTACTTTGCTTTTCTCATTCAGGAGCACCGTGAAGAACTAAAATTATCTGCTTTTGACAACAATTAGGAAGTTTCACAAAAGCAATCAAACCTGATAGATGGTGCAGACCATTCAATAACCACATTATGAGAATATTCGTCTGGCTAATTGCGGAATGTCTTCTCAGTTAAACAAGAAATGAGGACATGTCCCGGGGTGTAAATGGATTCTAAAGTCACTGTTGAATGTTGTCATGAGAAACACTAATTCTTTTTTTTGAGACAGAGTCTCACTATGTCGCCCTGGTAGAGAGCCATAGAGTCATAGCTCACAGCAACCTCAAACTCTCAGGCTTGAGCAATTCTCTTGCCTCAGCCTCCCAAGTAGCTGGGACTACAGGTGCCTGCTAAAATGCCTGGCTATTTTTTGTTGCAGTTGTCATTGTTGGTTAGCTGGCCCCTACCGGGTCCAAACACGCCGACTTTGGTGCATGTGGCTGGTGCCGTAACCACTGTGCTACGGGCACTGAGCCAAAACATTAATTCTTTATTACTTCATCTCCAGAGACCTTTGGGTGTACAGTCACCAACTAAGAAAGGAAAGCACCACTTGCTTACTATGGAGCCTCACAGATCATGAGATCAACAAGGGAAACACACATGATCATGTGCTAACAAGACAATGCCATTATTTTTCTTGGCTTTGATAGTGGCCTCAAGTTCCTCTAGTATTCTTTTCTCCATATGCATTCATCATATATTCAGAAAACAAAAAATAGCCTCTCAAGATGAAGTTGCAAATCCCTAGCATTGCAGTAGTCCTGGATCTACAGAGACAAGGGATGTCTCTGGGTTTTAAGCAGTGGCAAGGTATCTCAAATATTTCCCTAGGAGCGGGAGCAGGGCTCCATTCACTTACCAGATAGGAAATATTTCAATATTTTTGCAACTGGAACACCATACCACCAGGTACCAAGCTGGCTGTCACTCCTGTGTGGAAGTATTTTCTACGGGGTTCTAAAATGGATCCATTTATCAGCTACTGAATTACATACTGCAGGCTTGTTCCTAGAGAATTCTTCTGAAGCCATATTTTTAATATTCAAACTATTACCAATTTTTTTTGACATGTAAAAGAGGGTCCTTTTAAAAGTCAGTCTTGCTACTTATGTTAGGAGGTTTATATTTCAAAGTAAAATTTAAAAAGATGCATTTAACACTCTTAGTAAGCTAACCCTTTCCCATCTGGCTGAGATTCTAGGATGTTTGGCTTCATCTTGTTCAGGGAAACAGAGCAGGTTCCCAGAACAATATGTTGCTAGGAAACCTTCCAAGCTTATTTATCTTGTGCTGTGGGGTGATACTGAGCATCCACCTGTGATTGGCACCATGCGAAAGGGGGGAAAGGGTGGAGGAGGAAGAGACAGGAGAGCTGCTATGCAACTCTCATTATTTAGGACGTAATCAGAGAAAACATACTTTCAGTTTTTAAAACTATATTTCAAGGCAAAGTTGATTTTAGGGAATATAAAGCTTGAAATTTTTATCAGAAAAAGGGATAAAAACCTCTTCACTATACGTAGTTGTCATTAAAAGAAAAAAAATTAAGAATTATTAGAATTGAAACAACCTATAAGTAAGTGTGGACTTGAAGAAGGTGATAAGAATCATCACTTCTTTACAATGTCTACCTAATTTGGGGTCCTGTCTTACCAACTGCCTGTCCCCCACCTTTCTAGTACTTCCTATTTTGCTAAGTTTAGGAAATGTTCTCAAAGAATCTATAATTGTTTGATGAATGCAACTAATAATGAACATTCACTTTGAAAAAATATTTATCAAAAACAACCAACCAAACAGAAAAAGAAGAAAAAAAGGATATCCGATCATGACAAGACCGCCCCTAACAACTATGACAATAATCATTTAAATAATCAGCCAAGGTTTGTCATTTTGTGCTTGGTAACTACATCTAAGGAAGGCAGCATTTAAGATAGAACTGGTGTTTTTACCTTTTGAATTGTTTATGAGGTTTAGAGATATTTCAACACTGTGTTTGGCTCTGCATTAAAAGTCCTAACATGAATATCTGTTTATACCAGTGGTTCTCAACCTATGGGTCGCAACTAATCATGGCATTAGGAAGGTTGAGAACCACTGATTTACACAGAATTAGCAACTGGAGATGGAGGGACGTCTGGAGACTGTCCATCTGGTACAATCCCTTTCTTTGGGATGAGGACATTGAACAATTGTGTCTGGAGCCCTGGGTGGAGCCAGCTATCACAGCAGAGCGCACTGGGGTCTAGCTGGGTCTACAGGCTCTCTGGCCTGTACTCAACTCTTTCCTATTGGTAGGTCACCTCTCAGGTGAAGTGTTTCCCAAACTATAGTCATTTGAAGACCACTTTCATTATTTTTGCCATAGCCACAGACATTTTACTTACTATTTTTTCTTTAAACAAGCTATTTTTGTATGCACACTTATTTTACAAGGAGGTAATCATTTTGGAGTCAATACAGACAACCATGGTAGGCAGAATAATGGCCTTCCCAAAATGTCTGCCTTCTCATCTGTAGCACATGTGAATATATTACCCTACATGGTAGAATGGATTTTGCAGATGTGATTAAGGTTAAGGTCCTTGAGATTGGAAGATTATCTTTCAGCGGTTCTCAACCTGTGGGTCATAACCCCTTTGTAACAATAAAAATACATCCTGCATATCAGACATTTATGTTATGATTCATAATAGCAGCAAAATTACAGTTATGAAGTAGCAACAAAAATAATTTTAGGGTTGGGGGTCACCACAACATGAGGAATTATATTAAAGGGTTGTGGCATTAGGAGGCATTAGGAAGGTTGACAACCACCATCTAAGAGTTAGATGATCTGGATGGGCCCAGTGAAATCACATGAGTCTCTCAGGACTTCAGAGGGAGAGGTGACTACTAAAGAAAGGTCAAAGAAATTTGATGTTGCTGGCTTTGAAGGTGGAAGCATACAGAGGTCCACAAGGAAAGGGATGTGGGCAGTTTCCAGGAGCAAGAGAAGACATGGAAATGGATTCTCCCCCAAGAACCTCCAGAAAAGGAAGCAGCCCAGTGAGACGCATGTAAGAATTCTAACTCGGCTTGGCGCCTATAGCTCAACCGGCTAAGGTGCCAGCCACGTACACCTAAGGTGGCGGGTTCGAATCCCCAGCCTGGACCTGACAAACAACAATGACGG
>NW_003852411.1:18380995-18382283 GCF_000181295.1 Otolemur garnettii
ATTGGTGGTTGATGATTTCACTAGTAAAGGAGGACTTGGATTGGTACAGGTGAAGGGTAGGGGATTTCTTAACCGGGGCTAGAGGTGGTGTAGTCTAATTAGGAAGGAGAATACCTGAATTTCAAGGAAGTAGACACCTATTGCCTATTATGGGAGTTGTTCAAGGGAACTGATACTTATTGCCTATTATGGCAGCTGTCTGTCTTAGGTGACTCAATTCAACGGTTTAATGGCTGTGCAACCAGGGGTGGGGGAAGCAGCAAGGAGTGGCCTTGCAGTTTAGACAACGAAATGGCGCTGGTCTGGCCCTTACACTATCAATATAAAATAAACTGTGAATTGTTAACCCTTATGCAATAAATACCAGAATACAAAACTAGACAGCAGTAAGCAAAAGTCAAAAACAACTGTCCCCCAGTCAGTGTGCATATTCACTTGATCCTTTTCTGCTTTCTCTCTCTCTTTTACTCATGGTATTTCTTAAGTTGTACCCAGTTCCTGTGGAAGATCTGCACAATGTCCATTGGTATTTTCTGATGTATTTCATTGTACTCCATTTTTAAATGCCCCTTCAGACCCTCTAAAATGATTTCATGACCAGGACTTTGATAGACACTGCACCTAATCACAAAGGCTTTCTCATGTATGGTACTCCCCTGATGACACTATGCAGTGGGTTGGACTTCTAAATCACTGGGGAAGCTTTAGTAACTCCACTCTTTCCTGGCACTTATTGATGACAGTAGGTCCTATTCAGCTGTTACCAAGAAAAATAAAAAAGCCTGGTAAATTTAAGGCAAAGGGGAATGGTAGGAGAATGGGGAGGGGGTGTTAAGCAATGACCTTTAATAACAGGAAAAGAGAAAACACAATGATTACTCATTTGCCTGAAGTCCTTCTCAATGTTAGTCATGCTATACTCATTGGAGATCCGGGAGGGGAAGGCTGAGAAGAATACACCCAACTTTCTTCATTCCTCATGCTCTCTGTCTTCTAATTTCAACTTGACTTTCTTATTTTTACATATGACTACTAGATTGAATATGTTATCTTTGTTGCATACCAGTTAATTTTTGAGGAATTTGCCTAATAATCTTTATGTTAGTGATTATAACAAAATGGGCTTATTGTCTTGTTTTGTATTTTTACTTTCTTTTCTTTTTTTTTTGAGACAGAGCCTCAAGCGATCCCCCTGGGTAGAGTGCCCTGGCCTCACAGCTCACAGCAACCTCCAACTCCTGGGCTCAAGCGAGTCTCCTGCCTCAGCCTCCCAAGTAGCTGGGACTAC
>NW_003852411.1:18382404-18390450 GCF_000181295.1 Otolemur garnettii
GCCTCCCAAGTAGCTGGGACTACAGGCGCCTGCCACAGCGCCGCCCATTTTTTGGTTGCAGCCATCATTGTTGTTTGGCGGGCCTGGGCATTCGAACCCGCCACCTTAGGTGTATGTGGCTGGCGCCTTAGCCGATTGAGCCACAGGCGCCGAGCCTGTATTTTTACTTTCATGGTCTCATTTTGAATATTTATTAATAGTTGAAACTCACAGGCATTAATTATTTTTAATAAACATAATTCTACTCTTCCATATAAGATTTGATTAGGTTTCCTTATTATCAAGTGGGATTTTGTACATTTAGGAGCTCAAGCACTTTCACACCACTTAAAATAGTAATTAATGGGGTAGAAGAACTCTTAAGTAGCAAATCTGGAACACACCTATTTGACTAACTCAAGGAAACTTATACACAGAATAGAAAAAATGGCAGAATATAAACATGAATATTTTTCAACATGGCCTATCCTCTATAACGGATATGGCATGACCTTTGGCATATCCTGATTTTATCATTTATGTATCAATTTTATGAAAAGTTGTTTTTCTAATTTATGCAGAGAAAATAACTTAGGTACTACTAGTGTTTCTTAAGATAAGGTACTATTGGCATTTGGGGTGGAATGATTTTGGTTGTGTTGACTGCACTGCCCATTTCCAAACCCTCGTGCCCCTGGCTGCGTTTATCATTTCACCTATTAAACATCAGTAGTGCCCTCCTGCCATTGCGACAAACAGGATGCCCACACATCATTCCAAAGCAGGCCTGGATATTGGAGGCTGGGAGGTTTGAAGGGTAGAAGCCTGAGAACACATGGTATTTGTACTGAGGATCACTGAGCTGAAACTATCAGTATAGACAAAGAGGGAAGCCAGGACCAGCACACAAGGTTTTCAGCATCGCACTATGTATTCTGATGTCTGCTTCCCTCTGCTCTGTTATAGATTGGCATTAATTGGCATTAAGAAAGGTATGAGCTGGGAGGCTGCGGTGGGAGATTGCTTGAGGCCAGGAATTTGAGGTTGCAGTAAGCTATGACAATGCCACTGTCTGAGAGACAAGCCTGAGAGACAAGACTCTGCCTCAGAAAATAAGAAAAAGAAAACACAGGTTTGGGATTCCTTCATGTCAAAAATGTTTCTATCAGTTTAAAATCAATAACTTAAAAAAATCCATATTTAGGCTCAGCGCCAGCCATATACACCAAGGCTCGTGGGTTAACTAAGCCCAGGCTAGCTAAACAAAAATGACAACTGCAACAAAAGAATAGCAGGGCTTTGTGGTGGGCGCCTATAGTCCCAGCTACTTGGGAGGCTAAGGCATGAGAATTGCCTAAGCCAGAGTTTGAGGTTGCTGTGAGCTGTGCTGTGCCACAGCACTCTACTGAGGGCAACATAGTAAGGCTCTGTCTCAAAAAAAAAAAAGAAATCTATATTTAATTCTCCCAATAATTCTGTCAAGTAAGTATTGCTAAAGAGAGGTAACTTGCCCAAGGTCATAAAGCTGGTAAAGAGAGTCAGAAACAGGATCCAGTTGGCCCCAGAGCCTACTGCCTTTAGCTACTTTGCTATTTCAACTGCTTTGCTCTGCTGCCTGGGAACAGATGATTAAGGGAAATAGTGCTTAGAACTTGCGTAATTACCACGTAGTTTCATGGGTGAAACAATAAATGTTCATAAAAGGCACAAAGATGATCAAATAGGAATTTGTGGGTTGGGGGATGTGGTGATGCAGAGAGGGGAAGGACTTCAGGGAGGAAGATTTTCATGATGACTGGTTTACACAAGCTTCTTTGCCCAATTAAAAAATACATCATTTCCCCTGTGCTCAAATTTAATATTGGGCTGGTCAGTAGGACCTATTATTCTCAGCTTGATGAATCTGCTTCTCTATTTCAGAAATTAAAAATACAAAAATAAGTATTGGTATACACAAATGGTGTAAAGTGAATCACTGTTTATTATTATTTTTACAGACTGGTATGACCAAGGTTAATATTTTCCAAAGTAAAGATTTCTGGTGGTCACAAGTTCAAGTGCCTAAAATATCAATAGGCCCAAAGTACTAGCTGTTATGTACCTCTCTTGTCCATTTCAGATATTGTTTTAGGATGAATATAAACCAGCCCATTTAATATAGTAATCATTGGACAGAGGAAAAAAAGACATGAGATACAGTATTGCAATCCTTGAAAATAGGCACGGTTTGGGGGTGTTTTCTGCAAGGATTTATCAAGATCTGGACATGAAGTAGATTAGTGGTACCTAAATTTTAACAGATTGCAGTAGTGTAAAAGGTTTAGAAAGAATGGGCAGTGCCTATGGCTCAGTGAGTAGGGCACCAGCCCCATATACCCACGGGTGGTGGGTTTGAATCTGGTCCCAGCCCTGGCCCCAGCCAAACTGCAACAAAAAATAGCCAGGCCTTGAGGTGGGTACCTGTGGTTCCAGCTACTTGGGAGGCTGAGGCAACAGAATAGCCTAAGCCCAAGAGCTGGAGGTTGCTGTGAGCTGTGACGCCACAGCACTCTTCCGAGGGTGACAAAACAAGACTCTGTCTCTTAAAAAAAGGGGCGGGCGGAGGGAATTTGGAAAGAAACAGATGGAAAGGAATCAAGAGAAGACATCTCAGAGGAGGAACCATGTCCTACACTTAATCCTCTTCATAGCAAGCAGCAAAAGTGGTGACTTGGACTCTTTCTGAGCTTTTAGCAGGAGAGGGAACATAACAGCCCAAGGATATTTTACCCTGTGTGACTAGGTGGAGAAACCTTCAGAGAACATGGAGCCTATAAATGATTATCAGTTGTATCCTAATGCTTAAGGAGCATGATAGTTTAAGGGGTGAGGACAAGGAACATATGTATTTCTTATTGCAACTCTAATATAACTGGCAAGGCTTACAGACATAGAAGAACTAGACACTGTCCTCCTGAATCCCTAGTAGCACATGGTCTAGCTGCTACGTGTGCTTTCCTCTCATCTGACGTGTGCATCCAGCTTTCCCACTACTCACGGCTAATGGGGTGCACACCTGCGACAGGTTCCTACTCATTCATGTATGATGTGAGCCACTTCCCAATGTTCATTAGCTTACTCCAGAAGGTAATGTGCTCATCAAAGTGCTTATGAGAGCTTCTATAATATTGATTTCTACTTTGTTTAGCATGTTCTAATATAAGCTGTTTGGTCTCAACACTATAGCAACGTTAGGAGACTTGCAATTTATAGAATCTGCTTACCTGTTCATTTCTAATTCCTCATCTCCAGTCCTTAAATCTAGCTTTGTGTACTATTTTTTTATGAACTCCCTGGCCATTATGCTTTAGAATTTTTCTATTAATAAATAAGATCAGGAGGTAGAGGAATTTCTGAACTATCTCTGTGTTCATAACTCCCCAATTTATAGTTTCCTGAGCAGAACTTCTCTTAAACTCAACCTATGTATACAATTGCTAACTTCATCTCACCATTGGGGTGGTCCACGATTGAGACATTTTAAACCTGAACTAATGCCTTACTGCTTATCCCTAATTTATTATTCCACTGTTCATCTTCCATCCAGAAGCTTAAGCCAGAAACACAGAAGTCACCTTTGACCTCTTCCCCACCCAGGCCCATGCAATCAGTCAATAGATTCTACACAGTATGCCTCCAGAATATTTTTCTATCTTGTCTTCTTCTGAACTTAGTTAGCAATATCCTAGTTCAAGATATATTCACTTCTTATCGAGACTACTATAATAACCTCCAGACTGGGCTCCCCACGTCCATCCTTGCTCAACTCCAAATCTTTTTGCCCCTGGGCAGCCAAAGTAATTTTTTTCAAGATGCAGATCTGATGTCATTCTTCTTCCTAAAAGTTTCCAATTACTTCCCATTGTATTTGGGATAAAGAAAGAAATATTCAACATTGCTCTGCTGGTCTTATAGAATCTGTTTTCTATCTATCTCTTTCCTTTGCTCTCTATGCTCACATTTTGTCAGTGTGGTTAACCTACCCCAGGGAGTTTATAAAATGATCCAAACAGATACAAAAGGCAAAAAGTGATTATTAGAATTTTTTTAAACCTCATTTTAAAAAAAGTATCTGTGTTTGTGTCTATTTTATTATAGTGTAGGTATATAGTTTACTAAAAAAATGAATATACATACATTGGAGATATGGGTTCAAATGAATTTTATTGACAGGGATGCACAATCAAAAGAGTTTAGAGATAACCAGTCTTGGCTGTGGCCACCCGGGACTTCTTGTTCCTTTACCACATCATACCCTGCCCTGCCTCTGGGCTCTTCTGGGATGGATCCAGCACATCCATACTAAGATTGTCATTCAAAAGGTCTGAGATGTGGTCAGGCACCTCTATTTTTACAAAGCTCCTCAGGCAATTCTGACACAGTGTGCCTTGGAAAACCATTGAATTATAACATTAAGTGCTAGAGAGGGAGGAGTCAGAGACAGACCAGGAGGCCTTTTATGAATTGGCCTGAGAATACAACACCAGTGTCTAAAGGGAATTTCCACTCTATCAAACAACAATTTTATAAATAAACTTTAGGAGAGAATAAATCTCTCCTAAGGGAATATTTTTAATGTTCTAACATATTTCAAGAAACTATTTATATAAGCAGTTTGGACATAAAGAACAAAACCAAGTTTTAAAGAAGGAAAAAAACCATTCTCTTCCAGAACAATTATTTGAGCAACATAGTTTTTCTTTGATACTGTATGTAGAGTAGTTTAGAAGTTAAACGGGCTTGCATTTGAAACCTCGCTGGGCCAAATACTAGCTATATAATTTTACAGGTAATTCATTTAAACCTCTTAGCCCTCTTATGTTTCAAAATGTGATAACACAAACAACAGCTACTATGACCATCTCCTTTTATTGAGCACATAAGGTATGCCACAGCATTGGCCTAAGCACTCAATACATTTTATATTATGAAAGCCTAATAAAGATGAACTGGGTAGTAACTATACTCATTTTATAAACTGAGTAAACTTAGAAAGATAAATGGCTGATGCAGTGGTGCACGTCTATAATCCTAGCACTCTGGCAGGCCGAGGCAGGAGTTGGAGGACAGCTTGAGCAAAAGCAAGACCCCATCTCTACCAAAAAAAGAAAGCTTAGGTGGGTGTTGTGGTAGATATAGTCACAGCTACTTGGGAGGTTGAGGCAAGAGGATCATTCTGGACCCAGGAGTTTGAGCTTGGGGTGAGCTAGGCTGAGGTCACTCACTCTAGCCTGGACAACAGAGTGAGGTTCTGTCTAAAAAGAAAAAAAAAAACTGACTAAAATGGCACCATAATACAAACAGACCAAGTAGGTGTTTCTAACACCAAAGGTAAAGCCTTGGGCAGTAGGTTTCATGACCATAATCTCCATCACCTGTCATCCAGCCAGCATGCATAGTTCTCATGCCCAGGACTTGTGATAAGCCCTAGCAGCAGGCAGCTTGCTTCAACTGTTTATCCATTCAAGGATGGAGACACTGTTATTTCAACACCTGGCTGGGAGATAATGAACTTAAGACACATCCCATATTACCTGGCATGGAATAAGAGCTCAAAAACAAATAAATGAAAATCCATAAACACTTTCACCCTGGCCTATCTGGGCAAGCTGGAAATAAAAGAGATGTGCATAATCAAATCAGGAATTTAACTCAGAGAAAAGTCTACTTAAAATTCCATGAAGTTTTAAGATACAGCAGATTGAAATGATATGTTTTCCTCCTCTTTGCAGCCTGCCAGGGGGTGGGGGCGTGGGGGGGGGAGCACATTGTGAGCACAAACCACCCAGGAGATTTACAGCTTACAGCAAATCACCTTAGGGTACCAGGATCAGGCAGTGCCTAGGCGGAGCACTGTCTACGTCCTCCATCTTCGTGGGGGAGCACCCTTGCTCTCTGTGTTTTATTTTCTATATTGTGTTATTTCCTTCTGTTCCCTCTGTATCCCATACTGATTTGTTCAAATAAACTGGGTTCTTTTCTTCACCCACATCCAACAGTTGCTGCTGGATCATAATTATTTGTTCTATTGGTTTTTAAATCTGTTTTTCCCAGATTCTTTGCACTTGAAAGAGACAGAAAACATATTTAGCCTGTTTTTCTTTTAAGCAATAAAAATTCTTCTTTCACTACAGTGGTTACTCTCAATTGGAGGCTACATTATGGAAATTCTGATTCTTTCTCTTTGCAAAAATTCAGAAAGAATAGTATGTTAAGTCAGCGTACCATGTTGAGTGTTTTTATTTCTTTTCTTCTAAGGGAAGCTCTCAAAATTCATTGCAAATCACAAGTAGAAGTCTATTTCTAAATGAGTATTGGTCAGAAATTTATCACTAAAAATTTTTAGTATTGTGTCGGAGAGTAATAGAATGACTACCAAAGGCTAAAAATTAAGATAGTAAGATGCTATGTAATACATTAAAGCTGGTTACATGTGGTATGGTATTGGTCTGATTCCAGGGAGTAAGTTAGCCAGATGTAGTTTCAAAACTGGGCCACAGAAAGCTGATACAGTTATGCATTCAGCGTGAGGTAATTAAGCTTATTTAAAACTGGACAATGAGAAAGCAGAGAAAGAATGATCGGGGAGCTAAATAGGACACTGTTCTCCATCATCATCAAATGCTATGTTCACTGTAATAATGTTGGCTTTTCCATCACAGCACTCATAACCTGGCACAGTACTTTCATGTCAGTTGTCACTGACAATTACATCAAAAATAAATACAGATATTTCTTGATAAAAATATTTACAGTAGGCAGAAGGCTATAGACACTTATGTTGTATGAAATTTAACTTGAGAATAAAGTATAAGATAATCTGAGTAAATCTGTGTTTAAGAAGATTCAACTTCACTATACCAGACTATCCAAGAAGGATAAATTATAGAAAAGGAAGAGAAATAAAGAAACTTGACTGTATTCATCTACCTTCAGGGTGGTAAATAAAACTGGTTAAAAGTCATCCCCAGCAGCATTAAACTGCAGGATGATGACATTGCCATTTTTAGACATAAACTTTTTAACTTGGGAAGAAAAACTTAACCCCAAAACTTTGCACTTATAAAAATCATTTAGTCATTCACTCATTCAACAAGTATTTACTAAGTATTTTCTATGTGGCAGGTATACTCATCTCAGAACAAATGCAGTCCATCCCCTCTGGGGGGTTATAGTCTGGTGGCGAGAAAATCTTTAAAGAAATAATCACAGTTTAGTATAATAGGAAGTCAGATAATGTGGTGCCTCCAGATTCTTTTTACTTAAGATTCCTTTGGCTATTTGGGCTCTTTTTGGGTTCCAAATGAAGTTTAGGATTATTGTTTCTAGATCTGTAAACACTTTTTTTCTTAGAGACAGAGTCTCACTTTATTGCACTTGGTAGAGTGCCGTGGTATCACAGCTCACAGCAACCTCCAACTCTTGGGCTTAGGCTATTAAGCCTGAGTAGCTGGGACTACAAGTGCTCACGATAATGCCCAGCTATTTTTTTGTTGCAGTTTGGCTGGGGCTGGGTTTGAACCTGCCACCTTTGGTATATGGGGCCAGTACCCTATTCACATTGCCATAGGCATTGCCCAGATCTGTAAACTCTTGATGTTGATGTTTTGATGGGAATTGTGTTGAAACTGTAAATCTTTTTTGGGCAGTACGGACACTTTAACAATGTTGAAGTTCTGCGCCTACAGCTCAGTGGTTAGGGTGCCTGCCATATACACCAGGGCTGGTGGGTTTGAACCCGGCCCAAGCCTACTAAACAACAATGACAACTACAACAACAACAAATAGCTGGGCATTGGGGCAGGCGCCTGTAAGTCCTAGCTTCTTGGGAGGCTGAGGCAAGAGAACTGCTTAAGCCCAAAGAGTTTGAGGTTGCTGTGAGCTGTGACACTACAGCACTCTATGGAGGGCGACATAATGAAACGCTGTCTCATAAAAAACAATAACAATGCTGATTCTATCAATCCATAAGTAAGTGGTATTTTCCATTTGTTTGTGTCATCTGTAATTTCTTTTTTTTTTTTTTTT
>NW_003852411.1:18390619-18391943 GCF_000181295.1 Otolemur garnettii
CCACAACGCCCGGCTATTTTTTGGTTGCAGCCGTCATTGTTGTTTGGCGGGTCCGGGCTGGGGATTCGAACCCGCCACCTTAGGTATACATGGCTGGCGCCTTAGCCGGTTGAGCTATAGGAGCCGAGCCTGTAATTTCTTTCATTAGTGTTTTATAGTTCTCCTTATAGAGGTCTTTAATCTCCTATGTTAAGTATATTCCTGTGTATTTTATTTTCTTTGTAGTTAATAAATGCAGACCTACCATTTGATACAGCGACACCCTTCAGGGTATCTACCCAAAGGAAATTAAGTCATTTACCCAAAGGACACCTACTCTTCAATGTTCATCACAGCACAATTCACAATTACAGAGATGTAGAATGAACCCAAGTGTCCTTCAATTCATGAGTGGATAAAGAAAATGTTGTGTATACACACATTCAACATGGAGTACTACTCAGCAATAAAAAGGAAGGAAATAATATCATTTGCAGCAACAGGAATGAAAAACCAAATGCCATATGTTCTCTTTGGTAAGTGGGAGCTAACAGATGGGCACACACAGGCACAAAGTGATATAAAGGACATGAGAAACCAAGGAGGCAGGAGGGTGGATGTGGGATAAAAACTTACCTATTGGGTGCTATGAATACTATTCTGATGATAGGCACACCAAAAGCCCTGACATAAGTATTATACAAGATATCCTTGCAACAAAAACACTTGTAGTACCCCTTTAATTAATATTTTGAAATTAAAGAATTTTTTAAAAAGAAATAATCATGGGCAAGAAATAATCCTGTGGCTCAAAGGATTAGAGCACCTGCCCCATATGCCGGAGGTGGTGGGTTCAAACCCAGCCCCAGACAAAAACTGCATAAAAAAAAAAAAAAGAAAGAAAGAAAAGAACGCAGTTTAAACAAATACCATACTTACAAAGTTAGCGTAAGTGCTCTGAGGGAGAAGTAAAGATGAAGGGATATTAACAGATGGCTCTAATTGTGAATGCTTCTCTAAGGAGTGACCATGAAACTGAGCCCTAAAGATTAAGTTAACCAGTGAGGAGAGGGGAGAAAGAGTAGAACACGGAAAACAATGAGCACAGGATAAGAAAGGGCAAGACTGGCTACACAAATTGCAGGCTCAGTATAAAATAAAAATCAAGGCTCGGCGCCTGTGGCTCAAGCGGCTAAGGTGCCAGCCACATACACCTAAGGTGGCGGGTTCAAATCCCCAGCCTGGGCCCACCAAACAACAATCATGGCTGCAACTAAAAAATGGCCGGGTGTTGTGGCGGGCGCCTGTGGTCCCAGCTACTTGGGAGGCGGAGGCAGGAGACTCG
>NW_003852411.1:18392297-18396441 GCF_000181295.1 Otolemur garnettii
GTCCGGGCTGGGGATTCGAACCCGCCACCTTAGGTGTACGTGGCTGGTGCCTTAGCCGGTTGAGCTATAGGCGCCGAGCCAGTAGTGCAGAATTAAACCAAGCACAGGGACCTGTGTGACTGCACAGGTCACACACCCATGAAACTGGGTCTAGAAAAGAAGGGCGCATGTCTGAGGAAATGAAGGCCAGTTGCTGGACTAATAGTGAGGAGAGGAATTGCTAACTGAGGCTGAAGAGGTAGGAGAGGTCACATGAACCAGGGGTCACATGAACCAAGGGCCTCTAGGGATCAGCCTTACAGAGGTCCATAGTTCCACCAAATACTTACTAAAGAGCTATTGTGTAAACAAGGCTGTTATGTAATCATTATGTTTGGGTACTGAGAGGAAGACAAAAGGACAGTTTCTGCTTTTAAGAAGCTTACAAATAATACTATAATTGAGAGTAGAATGTGATACATTCCACAAGAAAGGTATAAGCACCAATTTGTGGAGGTTTCAGGCAGGAAGATTATTCATTTGGGATAGGAAACTGCAAAACAGATAGAAGACTGCAAACTTACTGAAATTAAAGCAATGATTTGACCAAACCATGGCAGGAATAGCAACCACGTCCCGCAATATAGGCCAGGACTGTGCTTTGCATGTATTAATTTATTTTACCCTTTTGGTGCTATTCTTACCATCTTTATGTTACAAAAGGGCAAACAGAGGCACAGAAATGTTAATGAACGTGCCCAAGGTCATAGAGCTAGCAAGGTAGGGATTAATCTGAAACCAGGCAGTCCAGGCCCAAAGTCCTTGCTCTGAACTACTATACTACACTATATTGCCATTTTATGGTTTTGGGTTTTTTTTCAGTTTTTTTTGCCAGGGCTGGGTTTGAATCCACCACCTTTAGCATATCCCTGAGCCACAGGCGCCGCCCAGCCATTTTACTATGGTTTTTTTTTTCTATTTTACTAACTTTAAGCATTTTATTTTGCTTAAAAAAAAAACCAAAAAACCTGTGTGCTATATAATTGTGTCTCTTTCATTTTTTCTTCTGGTCTTCTGCTGTGACTTTAACCTTTGCACCTACTCACTGACTTAAATACACTGCCTCAAACTGGCTGGGAGACACACACCAAGAAATGTTAATTGTCCTAAAGATTTGTCCTTATTCATCATCAGAGTTGGCAGGACAGCAGCATGAAATACACTAAGGAAGCATTTCTGAAAGACGATGACACAGCTAACAATGCTTTCTTCCACTGTTGATGGCAGTCATAGTGTGTCCTTGTGCTGATGGCTAACTAGATCTCCTGCAGTTATGGACAATTAATTACTGCTGACCCCTTGAGAACTGTGAATCCTGAATTAATGGAACTCTGGGAACACACACATTGGCTCTTAGTGCCTGCATAACCCAGTGCTGGATCTGGTCCTTACGGAATTGCGAAGTTTATGTATGTGCTCGTTAGTATCTACTGTGTATACAGCATGATGCTATGTGCCATGTGGGATACCGATACTATCCTTTATCAAGAAACTTACAACAGACTTTACATTTTATTAATATCATAACAGAAATATAAACCTCACGCTATGATGGTTTAGAGGAAAGTGATTTCACAAGTCCATCAGGAAATGTATACAGACCTTAATGTGGACAAGCACATAAACTCTGGGAGGGAAGGTTTTGCTGTTGACTAGTCAAAAGTATCAGGATTTTTTTTTTTTTTTAAATGAGGAAGGAGTAGATATAGCAGCACGCCCCAAAGATTGGAGATAGGCATGAGCGTAGGTTTCCCCACTACCTTCCTACAGGGCAGGAAGTATCTTCTGTGAGGTGGCAGCAAACAGGCCAAAGCAGAGTGCTCAACCACAGGTGCCACCCTGCAGGTGTTAGGGTGCCTGGATTGTCAGAACCTTACATACAATTCATGTAGGGCCAGGGAGCCCATATAGTACTTCTAGGCAATCCAATTTAAAATTATTTCTGACATCCTGATACTAATTTGAAAACTCTAGTATAGATTTATATATATTAGTAAGTAGGGTAAATTTATAGTAGTTATCTCCTGATGAGGGTCTTTCCAATGCCTGCTCCTACACTGTATATTCCCATATCAGTGTGCTCCAAATGTTAAATCGGTCATGTCCAAGGTGGAGGTTAACACACACATTGTATAGGCTGAAATATTTTCATGTAAATTATAGTAGAGTGGGACTGTGAGAGGTACCAGGAGGGGGCAAGATGTTCCAGATGGAGAGAACAACTCATTATTGCTTATTCCTTTTCACATTTCTGAAAGAAACTTCCATAAGCAAAAGAATAGGGCTAAAAAATATGGGCCCACCAAATGTGCTAAGCAATTATGTTCATCTGAGTGAGGAGATAGATGACCTGGCATGGAGCACCAGCAGAGCAGGCTGGAAAGAACACACTGAAGCCAGATCATAGACAATTTAGGTTGTTGCCAATTGATGAAAGCTGGAACCTATTTTGGTAGCTGCTACTTCAGTGACCACATTTTCTGAAATAAAAATTAGGCAGATGGTCTTAACAGATGTTTACATCCATTCTGGATATGAGCAGCAATTTGGAACATGAAAGAACCCAAAATACTAAAAGTTTTGGTAGCTTACCAGCCTTATGAGGCAGGGTATTTGATATTAGAATTGTCTTGTCACAGTATTGATAAGAAGTCACTGAGGTTTTAATACAGAGCAGTAAAAAGATCAAAACTGCATTTTGAAGACAGTTAATCTGGAAATGGTGGCTATGCTGAACTAGAAAGGAGGATAAAGAAAAAGGAGAAAGGTGGTAACTGGATGAACATTTAGGAAGTTATAAAAATAGATCAAGAGAAAAGGCCTTTGAGAAGAAGGCAGCAGTAGAAATGGAAGGGAAGGAATCAAAAAATGAGAGGTCTTTAAAGCAAATCTTTGCTTTTTATTTCAGCTAAGCCAAGTAATCTCTCCCCTCCTTGAACTTTATAAGAATTATCCCATACCACTCATTTAATAATCACATATGGCTGTGATGAGCTTTACCTAGACTAGGAATTTTGCTAACCCCATTGAAATGCCTTAAAGGAAAAAATCCTGCTTTACTTAAACTTGGTATCTGCTTCAACTTAACATAGTTAGTAGAGCACTGACTACTTAGTAAATGCCTAAAGCAGATTTATTCAGTGAAGTATATTCCTAATGTCTTATGGTTCAAATGGAATTTGATAAGTAGTTAGAATGTTGGAATCACAGAAACACATGAAGACTATGCCTATATATTTTCCATGAGTATGGGCATTCCTGGAGATATGTGATGACACACAGCTGATAAGTGGAAAGACAGAGGAATGGCTTAGCATAGGAAATTTTGATACCTAAATGAGAAAACTGTGAGAACTAATTGAAAATGGCGGTTTTCCCTGGTATGTTCGATAGAGACAAAATTACTTCTGTTCTGTGGGGTAATTCCTAAAGTAATGTATAAGAATGAGACTATTTGGGAAGTTTTTTTATGCTATGCATTTTGAATGTTCCCTAAACCAAAATTCATTTCTTTAATCTTGGAGTGAATAAACATAAGAAAGTAAAAATGCCATGCACAATAAATTGTTAACACATAAAGAAGATACACCTAACAATCAGTAAGAGTATGTTCAAGAGAATTCTCATTTGGAAAAAGTGATATTAATCTGATGTTCTAAAAATTAACTGAAAACAATATTCAATCACTTTTTTGGTGGAGAGCGGATGAAATGAGAATGTATTTGAAGTTGGGTTTGGCCATAAACTGGTAAAGGCAAGGCCATAAGATCACTCCGTGTGCCTCTCCAAGGTTCATTTAATATAGTTTACACATGAATGACAGCCCTTCCAACTGTGGGGTTGAAAGGGTGGCATTTATGTTCCCATTTTTAAGAAAACTACAGGAAGACATGAAAAATAAGGTATGGGAAATATATATTTCATTTTCCTTTTTTTGAGACAGTGTCTCACTATGTTGCCCTGCATAGAGTGCCATAGCATCATAGCTCACAGCAACCTCAAACTTTTAGGCTCAAGGGATCATCTTCCTTCAGCCTCCCAAGTAGCTAGGACTACAGGTTAACAGTCACAACATCCAGCTAGTTTTTCTTCCTTTTTTTTTTTT
>NW_003852411.1:18396725-18400353 GCF_000181295.1 Otolemur garnettii
GTCATTGTTGTTTGGCGGGCCTGGGCTGGGGATTCGAACCCGCCACCTTAGGTGTATGTGGCTGGCACCTTAGCTGCTTGAGCCACAGGCGCCGAGCCTAGTTTTTCTTCCTTTAGTAGAGACGGGTCTTGGTTTGCTCAGGCTGATCTTGAACTCCTGAGCTCAGGTAATCCAATCTGCCTGGCCTCCAGAATGCTAGGCTTATAGGCATCAGCCACTGCACCCAGTGGGAAATATGTATTTCAACCCTCACTTCCTTTCTACCCTTCCTCCTCCTCTCATTTCCATGGGAACAGGAGTTGAAAGACCTCCAGCAGCTGAAGTAAATGCTCACTTACAGATTGCAGCTGTTTGAATGTCAGCTGAGAGCTGCAAATGACAGTTTATAGTAGCTGTTAAAATTTTTAAATGATGTTTTCTCTAATAAATTCCCCACTGTAATAATTTACAAGGGGGAAACTGACTATATAACTAGTGAGAGGAAGAACACTCAAAGAGATTTTTTGAGGTCTACTCTGTTGTTGTCTTTCAAACTTCCAATATTACTGATCATTTTATAAAGACTGTGATAGGAAAATGCAGTGAAATCAAGAGTACACTCATCAACTCACTCTGATATCACCAACTTCCCCCCAAATGGTGGAAAAAATACTTGAGGAACTAATTGAAATAAGGATGGATGGAAAAAGAGAGAGAGAGAAAGCAAGAAAAGATCTAATTTAACGTTTAAACACTAGTTATATTTTATAGCAAGAAACAATGTGAAGATTGTTCATTACACCCCAGTTGGAACAGTGGACTTGGTGAACATGGTGATATCTAGAATAAAGCCTTTGCAGACAATTCTACAAATACGCAGGATTGTTCTCCAAATCACCTTGTTTCCTGAGTGCGAGTAGAAGGTATACCTATGTTTCTTTAGCTATTCTTAATTGAAAAGGGTAGACCAGAACTTGCTAGAGATTACCCATTTCCTCTATACATCCAAGGGCTTTTAGAATATACACACAAAATGGAAATCTGTGTTATAAGTTTTTAGCTTAAGGGGAAATATCCTTGTCAATAACCTCAAATGAATGTCATCATATAAAACCTATGGCTAAAAAAGAAAAAAAAACAAACTTTTGTTTTGCATGTTTATAATACAATTTTATTTTTTGAGGTACTTTTCACTCTTTCTGGAGAGGTTGTAATCTGAAATTGTTCACTATAACTTGGCTCCTACTCACACGTGCCTGTTCAGGCAAATATACAACCTGAACATTTTCTACTATAATTTAACAAAATGGTGCCAAGAGCATTAGCTAACTGAACAAGGAGGAAATGTTCTAATAGACTTTTGATCCCTAAATGGGCTTCTTGTTCTTACTGCAATCTCCTGTGATATTTCTAAGACAATAAGATGAGAACAAATTACGGAGACCTCCAGATTATGACATCTGGTCTACACTGTTGATTCAAGTAATGTCTGTGCCTAAGTCTGTTCATTGTAAGAAGCAGATATTGAGAACCTACCTCCTATCACCTAATACCAGGTACTTATAATACCAACATTTATGAGGAGAGTTTCTAACTGCCAGATATCCATTTTTTCAAATGAAGTACCATTATTTTAAAATTAGTCTTATAAAGAAATATGGGAGCATTCCCTCCCAATCCTTACTACCATACACCTGATGTACATGAAAGCTGTCCTAAAACTTTTTTTCCATGTCATTTATAGTGCAACACATAATTTAAGCCATAAAATGCAGATTAATAATTGAAAGTGTGAAAGTGACTTCTTGGGACCCAGAGTGAGTCTATAAATATAAGACCAAAGTAATTGACAAATTCTGGCATTTCCTAATTCTCAGTAAAATGTCTTCCTAACAGTTAAGTTAGTTCTAAAAAGCACTTTGTTGTCTCTATGAAATGTACTGTAATTTAGGTTCATAACATAGATGGAAAGCTACAGTGAAATGTGCCAAGTTAAAGAATGCTTCAATTTAATCCAAGCTGCTCTTTTCTTGCTAAAACCATCATCTCCTTGGACTTTATGTACTTATCAATTGTACTATCAGCACAAGCAGTTGGCTAGCTTTTGGATACATTTTCACCCAGAAGCAAAGTTAAATTTAAACCTAGACACTGACAAAACAACTGGGCTCATCAAGATTTACTCCTTTCCCAGCCTCACAGGGCACATACTGACAATCAGAACTTCTGCAAACTTACAAAATGTTGTATTGCGTGGCTATTAAGCGAATCTCATGAAAATGTTGAAATCACAAGTGATAAGTTCATGAATTTAAAAATCTACTGTTACAAGTTTTTGAATTTTAAGCTTTTTATATTTCCTTTTTCAATGCCAATGATTTTTTGAGACATATTTTCAAGGGTTTACTTAAGTCAAATATGAGATAAAATTAAGCCAAAGTCCATATTAAATGATTTACTTCATTTCATAGACTTTGTAAAATTGAGTAGGTATTATTTATGTATCTATTGTCTTAGAGAAAGTCAAAAGACTATAACTAGATATTCTCAAAACTATTAATCAAATGAACTCAAAAAAAAGAGAACCAAAATCATTCATAAATAATTTATGGAAAAACAACAAAGCTTTCCTTGAGAACAAAGAAAATGAAAAATCACAAATGTCAATTGCTTTTTAAGAAAGGAATTACTATCCCAGTGGTTAGGGTGCTGGCCACATACACCAGGAGGTTAGAACCTGGCCCAGGCCTGCTAAACAACAATGACAACTACTGTGTTTCCCTGAAAATAAGACACTGTCTTACATTTATTTTTTCTCAAGAAGACATACTAGGGCTTATTTTCAGGGAATGTCTTATTTTTATTAAGTATAATACAACAATCTACATTTATTCAAATACAGTTAAGTCATCTTCTTCTGGAACCTGACAGAGGGAGCTGACCTTGTTGGTGGGGCTGGCGCTAGTGATGCATGAACTCCTTTCTCCTAGCCGTTCACACGTGCACAATAGGATGCCTGAGATGAAGGTTACCATATGCGTACCTGTGCAAGTGGGAAGGGCTTGGAGAAAGGAGCTGTGGCAGATAAAAGGTATTCCAGTCTTCCTTACCACTCCATGCCAAAATGCATGGCATGGTTATGCAGATATGTTGCATAGCCATGCCCATCACTAGGGCTTATATTTAACAAATGTATAGAAAGCCTGCCAGGGCTTATTTTTGGGGTAGGTCTTATTTTCAGGGAAACACAGTACAACAAAAAAATAGCCAGGTGTTGTTGTGTGCACCTGTAGTTCCAGCTACTTGGGAGGCTGAGGCAAGAGAATCACCTAAGCCCAAGAGTTGGAGGTTGCTGTGAGCTGTGACAACACAGCACCCTACAGAGGGCAACACAGTGAGACCCTGTCTCAAAAAAAAAAAAAGGAATTATCTTTAATTGAAAGGAACTTTTAATTTAAATTGAAAGTATTTTCTAATTCTGGTTCTCTGTCAAAATTATCCCTTTCTGCTGACTAAAAGCTAAAATATACAGACTATATCTGACCCAGGAATCTAAACAAAGAACATATCCTGGCTAATCTAGTTAACATGAAGTTTCCAATAGTGAATTTGACTATGATCTGCTCTCTATTATAAATATAGATTTTTT
>NW_003852411.1:18401524-18408711 GCF_000181295.1 Otolemur garnettii
TGTTGTTTGGCGGGTCCGGGCTGGGGATTCGAACCCGCCACCTTAGGTGTACGTGGCTGGCGCCTTAGCCGGTTGAGCTATAGGCGCCGAGCCTAGTTTCCCTCCTTTAGGGTAAATTCTTGAGTATTCTCAGTCATCCAATTTTCTTTTGTATCCAAACAGTGCACAGTGGTCTGGAGTGAGAAGACTGGGTTCAAGAGACATGAGGAAGATAACCATGCAAATGGATGGCCCTGGATGATGTGTCAGAGCCCAAGAAAGATGAAGACAGTGTTTATGCAGAGTGGCAGCCTGGCATGGGTGTGTCTAAACTCAGGCAGAATGAGGAAAGTATCCATGGGAGGGTGCAGTCTGGCATGAGGAATTAGAAATAAATCAAAGTTTGATTAGGAAATTAGATATTTACATAATATATATATATATATATTTTTTTTTGGAGACACTATCTCACTATGTCACCCTCAGTAGAGTGCTGTAACATCACAGCTCACAACAACCTCAAACTCTTGGGCTTAAGCAATTCTCTTGCCTCAGCTTCCCAAGTAACTAGGACTATAGGCGCCCACCACAACACCTGGCTATTTTTTTGTTGTAGTTGTCACTGTTGTTAAGCAGGCCTGGGCTGGTTTATAATTTTAGAGTACTTCCCCACAAAACTCTTGTTAGTCATAAAGGGGAACAGAGCAACTTTACGTGTAGGGTTTTGAAGGAATCACCTTAGTCAAGTGAGTGTCACTAACAATGAGAAAAATTAAAATTACAATCCATCTGATAGGATGGATGTGATGAGAAAAATATAGTATCACCTCTAAATTTTCTGACCCAAGATTCATACCCTAAATCTAATTTTGAGGAACCATCAGACAAAATTAAATTGAGGAACATTCCACTAGATTAGCTTGTAATTTTCAAAAGTATCAGCATTATGAATGGCAAAGAAAGACTGAGAAAGGGTTCCAGACTAAAGGTGGCTAAAATGACAGTCAAACATGGCACCTGACTCAGAATTCTTTAAAAAGTTTGTTAAATAAGGGAATAAACATCCCTATTTAAAAACTTTAAAGGACCGCCTTCTAGAGTGGTTCTGATATAATCCTACCTAGAGAAGGAAAAGTATCAGATGATTCCTCCAGGTTCTTCCTAGATTACCAATTCTACCCTCCTGTTTACCATCTAACTAGTTATGCATCTTTCAGAGCTCAGAGCTCACAGAATGGCAGAGTTTTAAGCAAGTACAGCTTGGAACTTCACTGGACAGGTAAATAACCATGTGCTAAAAATACCTGACACAGTTCAAGGAAACTTTAATTTAAATCTTATTTTAGAAGGCAAGTCTCAAAAACTTACACTTAGAAAATGGAAGGCAAATAATGTCTTCCACCAGAGAAGCCAGCACGCACAATCTTTCACACGACATTTCTGCCACTGGATTGTAGGTTCAAACAGGAAGTAAGAAAAAACAATACATTTCAATATTTTAAACTTAAATATTAACAAAGCCTTCTAGTATAAAATAGAAGTCATCTTTTTGATTCTTATAGAACCTAGGAGACTGATTGGAAGGTGGTAAAGACACATCTGGCTCGGCGCCTGTGGCTCAAGCGGCTAAGGCGCCAGCCACATACACCTAAGGTGGCGGGTTCGACTTGGGAGGCTGAGGCAGGAGACTCGCTTGAGCCCAGGAGTTGGAGATTGCTGTGAGTGTGATGCCATGGCACTCTACCCAGGGGGATAGCTTGAGGCTCCATCTCAAAAAAAAAAAAAAAAAAAAAAACACATCTAAAGTGCCATTAGGGCTGGGTGTGGTGAATCACACCTGTAATCCTAGCACCCTGGGAGGCTGAAGTGGGTGGATTGCCTGAGCTCATGAGTTCCAGACCACCCTAAGCAAGAGTGAGACCCCTTGTCTCTACTAAAAATAGAAAAACTAAGGCAAGAGGATCACTTGAGCCCAAGAGTTGGAGGTTGCTGTCTGCTATGATGCCATGGCACTCTACCCAGGGCAACAGCTTGAGACTCTGTCTCAAAAAAATTTTAAAGAGTGCCATTAGCCTATAAAACTTAATATGGCTGTAGTTTACTAATTAATCAGAACATTTAACATCTTTAGGCAAAGAGTGGAATACAGTGATATATGCCTCATAGATGCAAAAACTCCCTGCCCTTCCTCCTCAAAGCATAAATACTTCAATTAGCTGAGATGACTAATTCTGGTTTAGTATAGCCTTGTAAAACACATGACAATAACTGTCTCTTCCCTAACTAATCTCTTCTTAAAAAAACATATAAGTCTTTCTAGGGCCAAAGCAAGCTTTGATTTGGCTCAAACTACTAGGTTCTACTAAGCTTGAAAAGCCTCACAAAGAAAATCCCCTGAAAGATGATCAGTGAAGAAAAGCATTATCTCTTAGAAGTCATAAAGAATGATTTCCCTTATTCAAAGCATTCAAAGCTAGGCTTAGAACCAAAGTATTTAACATTAGAATATCAATCTCGCTATTAGCAGTGAGGATGCTGAATTTTATTTTATTTATTTATTTATTTGCAGTTTTTGGCTGGGGCTAGGTTTGAACCCGCCACCTGTGGCATATGGGGATGGTGCTCTACTCCTCTGAACCACAGATGCCACCGTGAATTTTATTCTTAAAATATAATGCAAAAGACAATTAGCTTTCCCTTTTAGAAGAACTGGGAAATGTTTCTCGCATGAGAACATACCAACTTTTGCTGGATACATATATTTATTCCCACCATTCAGCCTGGCCAGTAAGAAGTCAAAGTATATTGTGAAGTACCCTGAGAATAAATAAAATTATGTGTTAAGACTACCCATTTTGGGGGAGGTGCCTGTGGCTCAAAGGAGTAGGGCACTGGCTCCATATACCAGAGGTGGTGGGTTCAAACCCAGCCCCAGGGCTGGGCGCCTGTGGCTCAAGCGGCTAAGGCGCCAGCCACATACACCTAAGGTGGCGGGTTCGAATCCCCAGCCCGGGCCCGCCAAACAACAATGATGGCTGCAACCAAAAAATGGCTGGCGCTGTGGCGGGCGCCTGTAGTCCCAGCTACTTGGGAGGCTGAGGCAGGAGACTCGCTTGAGCCCAGGAGTTGGAGGTTGCTGTAAGCGTGATGCCATGGCACTCTACCCAGGGGGATAACTTGAGTCTCCGTCTCAAAAAAAAAACAAAAAAACAAAAAGACAAAAAAAACCCAGCCCCAGCCAAAAACTGTAAAAAAAAAAAAAAAAAGAATACCCATTTTGCTTACTTTGTTACTCTGTTTTAGAAAAGGTGGCAATGATGGAATGATTTTTAAATGTCTCTGGCTATAATAATCAGAAATACCCATTAAACATGGGTAAAAACTCAAACTATTCCTCATTTGATAAGCTGAAACCTGATAAATCCCTTTACTTATACTTTGTTTCATATTCATTTGAGTTTTTAAAAATGACCCCATAAACCATTCTAGCCACTGAAGAGATTGGGTCCTATATATGTGTACCATGGAATATTATTCAGCCATAAAAAGATGGTGACTTTACATCTTTTGTATTAACCTCGATGGAGTTAAAACACATTCTTTTCAGTAAAGTATCACAAGAATGGAAAAGCAAATATCCAATGTACTCAATACTAATATGAAGCCAGTAGACCATCTAATTCATGCCCAAATAAGAGAAAAACTCTACTCAATTCAAGGTGGGAGGAGGGGAACAAGGGAAGGGGAAGAGTTTGGGGTGTTCCCACTTAATAGGCACAATCTAGGGGTGTATGGCACCTTTTAGGTGCAGGACACAACTACAAGAGGGACTCTACCTAATAAATTTAAACATTGGACCTGGTTGTTTGTACCCTCACATTAACCTGAAATTTAAAAAAAAGAAAAAAAATGCACCCAATATTATATTATGTCATATTACACTACATTATATTATATTAATTTCAGTGGGTACTCAATAAGTATTAATTGAATACATCAATGAATTTAAAGAAAATAAATTCTGCAAGGAAAGGGGGAAAATAGAAGAAGCTTCTATGTAAAGAGAAAAACTGGCAACAAGATTTCAAAATATTGCAGTTCAGAGAATCTATTTCAGCCAATCATTTGACAGCCATTAGAATAATTCCTGTAGTTCCCCAAGGCTCTACCCCTGCAATGCTCAAGGTAGATAATTAGGTAACAGTCACAGTTACAATCGTCAGTTAAATCTTTATAGACTTTGCACTGATACTGTTTTAATATTATATTGTTTTTCTTTTGGAATAATCCTTTTCTCTTTTATCTCAATCATTTGCCTATCTGTTCATCCAGTCCCTTATATGTGAATTGAATAATTGCACTGTGCAAGGGATACAATGATGAATAACAAGTCATTACCTTCAAGACACTAGATATGAGTCTAGTAGAGGATATATCCATAAACAAATGAAGACCATAAATTGTCAAAAGACTAATTGAGGTCTATACGGAGTGGAATATGGTACAGTGAGTCAATGGTCTACTCTATCTGGAAGTTAGGACCTGTACTACAGAGGTAGTAAGGTTTAGGCCTGGAAAAATGAGTAATTGCAGGATAGGTGGACAAAGGAGACATATTAACAAGGACTCTAAGGAAAGACTGATGTGCAGGGGAATCAGTGGGAAGTGAGAGGCAATAAGAAGGGCCTCACTGGGCATGGTAAGGACCTCAGACTTCTTGATGCTGTGAATTAGGGAATCACTGAAGGATTTTAATGAAAGGAATTTCACACTCTAGCAGTAATATAGGGAATGATTAGGCAACCAGGAAAGAATAGAGAGGCAAGGACAATATTAAGAATTATAGGTGGCCTGGTTCGGTGCCTGTGGCTCAAGTGGCTAAGGCGCCAGCCACATACACCTAAGGTGGCGGGTTCGAATCCAGCCCAGGCCGCCAAACAATAATGATGGCTGCAACCAAAAAAAAAATAGCCAGGCGTTGTGGCGGGCACCTGTAGTCCCAGCTACTTGGGAGGCTGAGGCAGGAGACTCGCTTGAGCCCAGGAGTTGGAGGTTGCTGTGAGCAGTGAAGCCATAGCACTCTACCCAGGGGGATAGCTTGAGGCTCTGTCTCAAAAAAAAAAAAAAATAAAAGAAGAATTATAGGTGGCTCGACGCACATAGCACAGTGGTTACAGCGCAGCCGCATACACCAAGGCTGGCAGGTTCAGACCCGGCCTGGGCCAGCTAAACAACAATGACAATTGCAATAAAAAACAGTCAGGTGTTGTGGTATGCGCCTCTCGTCCCGGCTACTTGGGAGGCTGAAGCAAGAGAATCGCTTAAGTCCAAGAGTTTGAGGTTGCTGTGAGCTATGATGCCATGGCACTCTACCTAGGATGACATAGTGAGACTGTCTCAAAAAAAAAATTATACGACCTGGTCACTGAGCAGGGGTGGACAAGACTTCTAAATCTTAGTTTGTATAAAATATACTCAAGCTATTAATATTATTATGTAATTTATATTACATAATATGTACATATCAATTATACAGATGGGGCTTTTTTCTTTTTGAGACAGAGCCTCAAGCTGTCCCCCTGGATAGAGTGCCATGGCATCACAGCAACCTCCAACTCCTGGGCTCAAGTGAGTCTCCTGCCTCCCAAGTAGCTGGGACCACAGGCACCCGCCACAATGCCCGGCTATTTTTTGGTTGCAGACGTCATTGTTGTTTGGTGGACCCAGGCTGGATTCGAACCTGCTACCTTGGGTGTATGTGGCTGGCGCCTTAGCCACTTGAGCCACAGGTGCCAAGCCGGGGCTTTTTTTTGAGACAGAGTCTTAACTCCACTGTCCTGGGTAGAATGCTGTGGCATCATAGGTCAAAGCAACCTCAAACTCTTGGGCTCAAGAGATCTTCTTGCCTCAACCTCTTGAGGCTATTTTGTTCTTAGTAGAGATGGGGATCTCATTCTTGCTCAGGTTGGTCTCAAACTGCTGAGCTCCAGCAAACTACTTACCTCAGCCTCCCAGAGTACTAGGGTTACAGATGTGAGCCACCATGCCTGGCCAGAGAGTTCTGGAATCTGTCTCTCTCTCTCTCTTTTTTTTTTTTTTTTAAAGACATGGGATCTGGCTCTTTTATTCAGGCTGGAGTACAGTGGTGCAATCATAGTTTATTACAGCCTCCTGGGCTCAAGAAATCCTCCTGCCTCAGCCTCCTGAGTAGCTGGGCCTACAGACTCATACTACCATGCCTGGCTGTTTTAATATTTTGTAAAGATGAGATCTCATTATGTTGCTCAAGCTGGTCTCAAACTCCTGGCCTCAAGTGATCCTCCCACCATAGCCTCCCAAAGTGCTGAGATTACAGGAGTAAATCATAGCACTGACTGGGTCTGGACTTTGAATCAAGCAGAGTTCATTGTCAAAACTGTAGAGAAGGTGCCATATACTTAAAATAAAACAACTACTTAAAACCTTTCATTGTTTTATGAAATACAGTATTCAAGAAAGTCTCTATATATACTTTATGTATCTTTATTACCCAGCAAACATTCACTGAGTACCTACTATGCTTTATACACATCATCAGCTTGAAGATTGTTTAGTTGTTTTCAATATCCAAATACCCAACAGGTAATTGTAATGATGACTAGCATTTACTGAACCTTTCCTACATGCCATGTGCTGTTATAAACATATGTGCTTTATCTTATTTAATTCTTACAACTTTACAGATATACTTTATAACTAGCCACATTTTATGGAACAGGAAACCAAAGTACAACGAGGTTAAATCAATTTCCCTATAAGTCACATACCTGGTAAATGGTATGGAAGAGATTTGATTCCAGACAGAGCCCATACTTTTAACCATCATACTCAATTTCTTTACCAGAAAATAAAGTTTTCATAGATTTGAAATGTGAATAATATAAGTTTGAGTTGTAGAGAAAACATTGTCACCTGCTCTTTCAGATAGAGACAGTGAATCTAGAAAGATTCTAAGATTATTATCTTAGAAAATAATCAAATGCCTAGTCCTTAATCAGAAACTTTCCTGATACATGAGTAGGTCATGTTCTTAACTGCCATGGTAGGAAAACAGTGCTAGCAGAGAGAGTCACTGTCTAAAGAAATAGTGTCTGCAAAAGAAATAATAGTTAAGGCTCGGCGCCTGTGGCTCAAGTGGCTAAGGCGCCAGCCACGTACACCTAAGGTGG
>NW_003852411.1:18408833-18425239 GCF_000181295.1 Otolemur garnettii
GGGGGCCGGGGGCCCCGCCACTTTGGGGGGGGGGGGGGGGGGGGCGCCTGGGGCCCGGGGGGGGGGGGGAGTGGGAGGTTGGTGTGAGCTGTGATGCCACGGCACTCTACCCAGGGGGACAGCTGGAGGCTCTGTCTCAAAAAAAAAAAAAAAAGAAATAATAGTTAAAAAAACTGAAAGGCAGCTCTTGGGTCCTTGCTTCCAAAATGATAAAGAAAAGAATGAACAACGGTCATGCCAAGAAGGGCACGGCCATATGCAGCCTATTTGATGCATGAACAACATCTAGCACATGCCCAAGGACAAGGCCATTTTAAGATGTTCATCATCTGAAGCATGGTTGAGGCCACAGCTCTCAGGAATATTTCTGAAGAGAATGTCTTTGATGGCCATATGCTTCCCAAGATGTATGTGGAACTGCATTAATGTGCAGCCTGAGCCCCTCATGGCAAGGCAGACAGGAGTCATTCTGTAAAACTGGGGAGGGCTGAACACCCACCCAATTTAGACCTGTGGGTGCTGTCCTACTACCACCGCCAAACCCCTTAAGGGCTGAAGAAAAACTACTCTCTGGAGAAAAATATAATGTAAATTATACTACAAAACAAATTGGAAGGCAGAGTGAATGTATCAAAACAGCACTTCTCATACTGATTTCAATAGTGTTTCAATAATGGTGTTTAAAGGGACTCAAAATATCTAAATCTGAAAATAACAACTCACCTTAATATAAATTTAGTGGTTACCTGCAAATGCATTCTTTGCATTTTACTAACCAGAGATGATTTAAAAAGATGCGATGAACTTCTTAGGAAACTCATGGAGATGGCAAGAGATACATATCATAAGACAAAAACTTCATACATGTCAGACTAAAATAAAGTAATAAATATACGGCTCAGGGAGTAAATATTCTGTTGTGATAAAGTTTTTTTTTTAGACAGAGTCTCAAGCCATTGCCCTGGGTGGAGTACCATGGTGTCACAGCTCATAGCAACCTCAAACTCTTGGGCTTAAGTGATTCACTTGCCTCAGCCTTACAAGTAGCTGGGACTACAGGTGCCCACCACAAGGCCCAGCTATTTTTTTTGTTGTTGCTATAGTAGTCATTGTTGTTTAGCTGGCCCGGGCTGGGTTCAAACCCACCGGCCTGGGTGTATGTAGTTGGCGCCTTAACCACTGAGCTATGGGCACCGCCCTGTGATGAAATTTAATTTCTAGTATAAATAGTTCTCAGAAGCTGTATTAACCCAGAGATTTTCATGTTGATTTCTGAATTATTTTGAAACAACCTTAATTAAACTTTGACCTTTGAGGAAATAATCTCCTTAAAAACAATTAATGCTCACATCTCAAAAGAGGGAAGAACTCTAATTTTACGCTATAGGAAAGAATATATCCAAGAGGAAATATTTTTACCATGAAGAACTGCACAACTTTATTATATGCCTCAGCATGCGAGGTAAGAGTTTATAGATTCTTATGGTAAGAGTTTGTAGATCCATAAAAAACAAATATCCCTGTGGATATCTTTGTCAGAGAGGATAATTTGAAGGACAGCACTAAAGTAGGCTGATTACAACACATAACACACATTAGTGAAGTGTTATTAGTGATTGTATTAGTTTGCTAGGGCCACCACAACAAAGTATCACATACTGTGTAGCTTAAACAATAGGAACTTATTTTCTCATAGTTCAGTAGACTAGAAATCCAAGATCAAGATGTTGGTTCACAGATGGCCATCTTCTCCTTATGTCTTCACCTGGTCTTTCCTTTGAGCGAATCTGTGTTCTTATTTCTTTTTCTTATAAGGACACCACTCATATGGAATTAGTACTCCCAATGACTTCATTTCATCTTATTGACTCTTTAAAGGTTCTATCTCCAAATACAGTCACAGTCTGAGGTACTAAGGTTAAGACTTCAACATATAAATCTGGGAGGTGGTGGGACAATTCAGTTCATAACAGTAGTTAAGCTACAAACTTTGGGGTTAGATCTGTTTTGAGTCTCACAGTTCGGCTATATAACAGCATTATGACGTAGCTTAAATTTCTTTAAGCCTAGGTTTGTGGCTTTATTGTTGTTAAAAATAATCAAGGTAATCAAGAAGAGTGCTTATGGTATGCTATAGTGTCTAGCATATAATGTACATTCAATAAATGCCAGTTTTAGGATCATGGTAACTGCAACTTCATAACTCTACTTACTGGATACTTAATGCTTCTCATAAATTTAATTTTAAACTATTTCTTAATTTTTTTATTCTACCATAATATTTTCTGTTATCACATAACATAAAAACTTTATCTTGGAGAAAGCTCCTGGAGCTATAAGCTGCCATATAACACACTTACATCATCTTGCTGTGAGGAAGCTCAAGTCACATGGAGAAGCCAAAGTACATATTTTAGTTAAGAGTCCCAGCTGAGACTTGTGTTGGAGTCATCCCATTTTAGGTACCTGACATAAAAGTGAACAACCTCCAGGTGATTTTAGCCTGGCCCTTCTAGGTCACCTGTAGCTATTTAAATCTTCCCAGAAAAATCCCTAGACATTGTGGAGCAGAGATATGCCATAAACACCATACTCCATTTGAATTCTTTTATTTACAGAATCTGTGAGCATAACCACTATTGTTTTATGATTCTATGTCTTGGAGTAGTTTGCAATAAATACTTTAGGACTATAGATTATAGATAATTGGAGCTACAGAATCATAGAAACATACAGATTATAGATAATGCATAACATAAAATACCAGGCCTGACTAAGAGTTCACAAACTCATCCTAGGAAAAGCGCTATAGACCTCATTGATGAATGTCACGATGGTCACTTTCTAAGTTATTCCCCTTGCCAGTGCCAAGTGCACCCTTCAAAGCCATTTGGAGCTCTTTTTTAGGAAAGGCCACCAAAGCTGTCATCGTATTACCCTTGATGTTCTGAATGTCATCAAAATGTCCTTTTAGTATTTCTTTATCTTTGGGTTAAGAAAAAAGTTATTGGGGGCATATCAGGTGAATAGGGAGGGTGTTCCAATACATTTATTTGTTTACTGGCTAAAAACTCCCTCACAGACGGTCCTGTGTGAGCTGGTGCATTACCATGATACAAGAGCCATGAGTTGTTGGCCAAAATTTTCATTTAAGATTTTCCTGTTTATTGATGTTTACTTGGTCTTTGGTCTTCTATACTTCTAACAATCAGCTGACAATTATGACATACAATTTAACAAATTTTTGTAATATTTTTGTCAGTTCTTGTTATTGGCTGCCTTCATCTCTCTTTATTAGTGACACTCTCTCACCCCTCAGAAAAATGTTTAATCCATTTGGATAGTGCCATTTTATTTGGGGCTGTATCCCCATTAACTTGGACTAACATGTCCACTCTTGCCAAATTTAACAAGAGATTTACTAATGTTTGTTGCTCTATTTTAAGCTCTGACATTCTTGTGATGGCACACAAAAACATACAACAATGAATACCACCCAGGAAGACACTGTCACATGTTGACAAGAACACAACTGTGTAAGACATTGATATACCAAGGTTATGAAACCTTACTGATCTGTTTGTATAGTGCTGCCAATGTAACCATGTGGTGGCAAGCTTGCAAACTTAATTGTCAGACCTCATATATTACATATATAATATACATATAACTACAGCTACAGAATCATAGTAACAAAGGAGACTATAAAAAATTTATAATCAACGTCCTCATTTTTAAGGTGAGGAAACTAAGGCCAACCCTAGTTGCCTCACGAGTGACAGATCTGGGACATGCTCATAAGCCTCCTTACTTCTGGTCTTGGATTTTCCAAAACATAATTACTTCACAATACACTTCTAAACTATACTTATTATTATTATGCAAAGTGTGATATTTCAAGATGAAAAGACTATGCTTTTTGTTTAAGGCCAAATATAGTTGTATTTCTGGATCCAATTCACCATAGTATCTCTGGCACAAGATAGGCACTTAATAGATATTTTTTGAAGTGAAGAATTACTAAAGCAAGGAAGCTCAAAAAACTACAAATGATGCAGATTAAATCTGTAGTGGTTATATTTAGAAAATAGAAATGGCATTTTCAGCTTTGAAATGAAATTTCTTTCTTTTTTTATTTTTTAAAGACAGAGCCTCAAGCTATTACTCTCAGTACAGTGCTATGGTGTCACAGCTCACAGCAACCTCAAACTCCTGGGCTTAAGCGATTCTCTTGCCTCAGCTTCCCAAGTAGCTGGAACTATAGGCACCCGCCACAACGCCCAGTTATTATTGGTTGTAGTTGTCATTGTTGTTTGGCAGGCCCAGACAGGATTCAAACCTGCCAGCTCTGGTGTATGTGGCTGGAGGCTTAGTAACTTGAGCTATAGGCACCACTCTGAAATTAATTTTTTTTTATTAAATGATAGTTGTGTACATTAATGCAATCATGGGGTACAGTGTGGTGTTTTCATATACAATTTGAAATATTTTCATCAAACTGGTTAACATGAAATTAAATTTTTAAGTCATAACACTATGACTGCTTCCACAACTATTAATTATTAAATTCTGGAAATCCTATTGAAGGATCCCTGTTGTCACAACAGTGCCTGAAATGTAAGCGTTCAATGTTTGTCTCTGATGTATCATAAATATAACTATCAATATATATTTATAGATTTAGCTACATATAATACTAGTATAATTGGAGGCATAGCTTCCTAATTGCTTTGAGCCAGAGTCTCACTATGTTGCCGTCAGTACAGTGCTATTTTTTGTTGCAACTGTCATTGCTTAGTACAGTGCTATTTTTTGTTGCAATTGTCATTGTTTAGCTGGCCTGGGCCAGGCTTGAACCCGCCACCCTCAGTGTATATAGCTGGCACCATAACCACTGTGCTATGGGCGCCCTTAATTGTCTTTAAACATGCATTTTCCCTGATACGAACTGAATGTCTGTGTCCTTCCCACCCCTACAATTGAGATGTTGTAGCCCTTGGAGGTGAGGCCTTTAGGAGGTAATTGGGTTTAGATGAATCATGAGGGTGGAGCCCTTATGATCATTAGTGTCCTTACACGAGGAGGAAGAGAGACCAGAAAGCTCCATCTCTACCATGTGAGAACATAAGAAGAAGGCAAGACCTGAAAGGCAGGGAGAAGGTTCTCACCAGGAACGGAATCTGCTGATTCCTTGATCTTGAACACCTTGTCCTCCAGAATTGTGAGAAGTAAATACTCACTGTTTACACCATCCCAGTTTATAGTGTTTTGTTATGGCAGGCTGAGGTGACTAAGACACTCTTCTTGTTCTTTAGTAATGTAAGTTTTAGCAGAGCACATGGCCTTCAGCTAAAGATTACATGTCCAAACTTTCTTTGCATATAGGGTTGGCCAGTGACAAATTTTCACCAATGGAATGAGTAGAATTATTATGGGCCAGGCATCGTGGCTCACACCTGTAATGCCAGCACTCTGGGAGGCCAAGGCAGGTAGATTGTTTGAGCTCAGGAGTTTTATGTTAGGTCTGTTAACCAGTTGTATTTTACATAACAAACACTTCATTGGTCTTTTTGCCTTCCAAACTGACATGCTTCTTATCTTCTATTTATCTGGCCTACGAATATAAAACTTTGTTCAGTGCCTGAATCATTCTCTTCAGTGATGTTTAAGTGTTATGAGATCATTTTGGGTCCCATCATTTACAGGACTGGATGACAAAGCAAGAAGGTAAGGGCAGACGTATTACTGAAAGTCATGAGAATTCTTTATATATTCTGGATATAGTCCAGAACGGGTTCAAAATCTAGCCAGGAAAAGAAAGACATAGATCTGTGGAACAGAACTGAGAGTTCAGAAATAAACCCTATATTTATGATCAAATGATTTTCAACAAAGTTGGTAAGGAAATTCAATAGGAGAAAGAACAATCTTTTCAACAAATAGTGCTGGGACCACTGGATATCCCCGTTTAAAAGATGCATGCAAACTCACACCATACAAAAAAAATTTAAAGCAGAACAGATCATAGGCTCAAATGTAAGACCTAAATTATAAAATGTTTAGAAGAAAATATTAGAAAATCCCTGTGACTTTGGATTATGCAAAGATTTCTTCAACATGACAAAAAAACACATAATCTGTAAAACAAAAAAATTGATAAATCAAAAACTGTATGTCTTCAAAAGACATACGGTTTTATTATACCATGAATAAAAAGAAAAGCCACAGATAGGGTGAAAATATTTATAAATCATATATCTAATAAAGAACTATATCCAGAATATATAAGTAACTCTCATAACTCAATAGGAAGACAAATAATCCAACTTAAAAGTGGGCAAAGCTTTGCACAGACATTTTATTAAAAAATAAAATATAGGCTTGGCACCTATAGCTCATTGGCTAGGGTGCCAGCCACATGCACTGGGGCTGGTGGGTTTGAACCCAGCCCAGGCCTGCCAAACAACAATGGCAACTACAACAAAAAGATAGGAAGGCATTGTGGCGGGCACCTGTAGTCCCAGCTACTTGGGAGGCTTAGGCAAGAGAATCGCTTAAGCCCAAGAGTCTGAGGTTGCTACATGCTTTGAGTGCTATGTCATAGCACTCTATCGAGGGTGACATACTGAGACTCTGCCTCAAAAGAAAAAAAAATAATAAAAATAAAAATTAATTAATTAATTAAATAAAATACAAATGGCTAGTAAGTACATCCTTAAAAAACATAAATAAAAACCTCAAATAAAATATTACTACACACCCCTTAGAATGGCTACAATAAAAAAGAATGACATCAAGCGTTATTAAGGATATGGGGAAATTAGAATCTTTATACACTCCTGATAGATATGTAAAATATTACAGCCACTTTAGAAAACAGTTTAGCAATTTCTTAGAAGTTAAACATAAACTTACTATACGACTCAGCAATATCACTTCTAGGCATTAACCCAAGAGAAATGAAAGCATATGTTCACACAAAAACTTATGTGGGAATGTTTATAAGAGCATATTATTCACGATAGCCAAAACCTGGGATGAATTAAAAAGTCCATCAGCTAGTAAACAGATAAACAAAATGTGGGATACAAGCAGCAAGAAAAGAACAAACTACTAATAGCAAAGATGAACTTCAAAATCATTATGTTAAGTGAAGGAAGCCAGGTATAAGACTATACAGTGTATGATTCCATGTATATGAAATTCCTGCAGAAAGCAAATCCATCGTTGGTTAAGGGTGATGGGGTCTGAGGGTGAGATGAAGATTGATTGGAAATGAACATGAGGGAGCTTTTCTGTGGTGATAGAAATATCCTAAAACTGGATATGATGACGGATGCACAACTCTGTAAGTTCACTAAAGACCAAATAGTACTAACAGAAGAATCTTATGGCATATAAATTATACTCTAATAAAGCTGCTAGAAAAAAAGTTAAAAAAAAAATCTAGCCAGAATTCTCTGCAGAAAGAAAGATAAAGAAGCCTGTCATATATTAATATAAAGCTTCACCAGCTCTTTCTAGTCCTATTTTAAGTCTATACCCACAGACTCACATGCATTTATTTAGAGGTGTAATTGTGGCAGAGACTACTGAATGTACCCCAACATCCACTCTCTGCTTCTTCCTTTAGTAATAATCCCTCCTGAGTGACACGTGGGCTCATGGTTGTTTGTTCATCTAAAGATTATATTTCCTAGTCATCCATGCAGCTTGATGTGGCCATATGATTAAATCTGGCAATAAGAAAGGTGATGTAGGCCATTTCATACTTGTGCCCCTAAAAGGGAGGGTATATCCTCTCTTCCTCTTCCCTGTAGTCAGAGAGATGGCAGGAGCTCAACAACTCCATGAACCCACAGGTGGCAGCAGCTGTGAGGAGGCATAGATGCTATTGGCCTTGGACTTCTCAATTTTAGACTGGATATGAGAAAGACACTGATTTTTAGGATAATGCAATCACATTTTAGAAAATAAAGAATGGAGTTCATCCCTCAACATTTGTCAACTGTAAAGTATCTTAGGCAGCAACTATCTTTATGAACTGTTTGCAGACCAGCAATAAAAATGTTCTTATCTAATTATAGAAAAATGTATGCAACAACTTCTGTTAGTTTTCAATATTTAAGATCTGCTGTAGATAAATATGCTGGGAAATCTATCCTGGACACTCGATGTATCTAAAGTCTATGTATTTAAAGACTGTTCCACAAAGTTATTGAATTTTTGTAATTTGCTTCTTTCAGGTGTTAAGACCTATTTTCTGAAACAATGAGTTGCCATTTTCTTTCCATACAAACACTGGCATCAAAACCTGTCCTTTTCTTTTAAGTAAAAACCTGTCCTTTTTCTTTTCTTATAGTTACTCCAGGGAAACTTTTAAGATAAGTTATATAGCACAAAAAACCTTTTGTAAACAGCTCATTTATAGAGAGCAGCTAGGTATTTACTTAATTGCCACCCAGTTCAAAATAGAACCATGGCAGGTAATCAAGCAGGAGAAGAGCTACAAGTCAGAAGACACTGCCCTTTTCTCTACTACAGAAGTTACAGCCTTGGAAAATTTCTACAAAGTAAGGGTTTGCTCACATATTTACCTTATCAGGAAGATTGTATCTCAGAAAAGGTATGTTGTTCTTCAGGCAAGACAAGAGAAACTGTCTGTCCTATCTGATGGTCTACAGGGACATACTTCTATCTCTAGAAACACAGGTTTAGTGCTGCTACCTCTTTTACAAGGCAATCAAATGCAAGTCAAAACCTCTGGGGAAAACAAGCTAAATTCTTACAGTTACATTGTGGTATTATCCATCTCTTACAAATAGCATGTAGAGGTGAACTATGCTGGTCACCTCTACTTAGACTCCTGAGTACAGGCTGTGTTAACTATACTGAAGACACAAACGCTTTCACATAGTGCCAAGCAATAATTGAACTTTGAATACTGATGCTGCTTGATGAGGGGAATAGCACATGATGGAAATGAAGGCAATCAGAGGCTGATGCCATTTAAATGGAATATATTAAAGTTGTTTTCAATATTTTCTAGGTTAAAAAATTGAAAACATACAGACTACATATATCTGAAATAAGTTTCATTGTTAAATGAATCCCTTTCTGACAATCTTAGAGGAGACTGGAATTCATAGCTATTTTCAACTAATTTGCATGCTTCATCTCTTAAATTGACATCAATTTTCCATATGAAATAAACTTAGCTAATTAGACGCAGCTGGCACTGTCCCAAACAGATTGTTCGTGCCCTATTCATCTGTAGTTGGTTATGAGACATTTCTAGATGTGGGTGTGTTCTTTTCTGAGAATACTGAAGCTTCTTGAGATCAAAGACCACATATTTGGCTTTTTCTGATATCTCTTATAATAAGGCATGATATATTCTGGCCACTTATAACCAGACAGTTCTAGCTTACACAAAGATAAAACAAATGTTGGTTCTTTGGGCATATCTTTGAGTTACTTTCAAAGGACAATGGATGTGTGCTCATTTGTCCATATTCTCTTGCCCAGTCCCTTTTGTGAGACAAATTTGAGAGGCCACAGGCTGGGAAAAGTAGTAAAATCTATAGAACACAATTATTTGTCTCACTGGGAAATGAAGCACGTGGCTTATATCTCATTAACACTTGCCAGCCTTAGACCAATCTTTTGTATTTTTGATTTTATCTAAACAATGAGTTCACAAAATCATACATGCTTACCCAACTCAATATATACTTTGAATTTTCTAAGGTAAAAATCAAATCTTACCTATTTACTCACTTGACCTACAAAGCAAAAACTGGGCTGCCAAGTGTAGGAGCTACCGTGAAAAGGAGTGCCAAAAACAGCAATAAGAGGAAGTTTTTACACTGAATAGGGATTTTTGTATTACCTTGAGCCTAATCAGCACATCACAGAAGCTTCAGGGGAAAGCTGGGATATCTGGAATAAAACAAGTCCTGGTTCTGAAGTATTTGAAAAATTCCTGTCTCCATGGTCATCTTTATCTCTGTTCTACATCATCAAAGGCAGGCACAGCCTAACATCTGGACATAGATGCCTTCAGTCATGTGCCTGTTACTCAGCAACGTAAAAGAACTATAGGATTGTCAAGGGACCTTTGATTTTTAGAATAATAAATAATGATTCAATTACATAACAGGAGTATTTGACTGGGATGTTTTTAACATCCCGAAATCTAGTAAGAAAGTTGGTATCATTACTAAGTAGATAATATGTTCATGAAATTTATCTGGTCTTATAAAAGGTTTTATGCCTTAGTGAAAAATCTCTCCCCCAAACTTTAAAGGTGAATGAGACCCTATTTAACAGAAAAACAGAAAAATAAAGTTTAGTAAAGATAACAAAATTACTCAACTCACACAAATTTGCATCCAATTTAGCTATTATACAATATTATTTCTGTACAGACTCCACAGAACAGTTTGTACTCATTAAATTTCATAAAGGTTTGCTTTCTTTAAAAAAAACTGAGACCTCATGAGAGTTTAAAACTTTTGTACAAAAACATTATCAAGAAATTGAAAAGTCAGCCTACACAATGGGAGAAATTAAGTCATATAGCTGATAAGAATTTGCTATCTAAAATATATAAAACTCCTACACTCTTATATAAGAGCAAAAAGACAATCCAATTACAAAATGGGCAAATGATCTGAGTAGATATCTTCCCCCAAATAATAAACAAATGGCTAACAAACACATGCAACGATATTCAATGTCCTTAAGTCATTAAGGACATGCAAATAGCAGTAGCATTCAACAAAGGGGTGAAATAAACATTAATGATTCTCAACTGGATATGGAATTCTACTAGTTTTACCTTTATCATCCATACAAACTATGACTGAGTCAAATTGTTAGCCACTTCACTGGCTGCCACACCCGATCTTAGAGCTTTCTAATAAGCATGCCATATACTTGATCCAAACTGCTTAGCTTTTTATCATCTCAAACCTTTTTATAACGATAAACTTTAAATTATTCCCTACAAGTAACACTGTTTAATAGTTGCCTTCCAAACTAACTCCATGATGCTTCTCCACTAAATCCAACAGTCTATAGATAGTTCTCTCAGCAACAATTCAGTCCAAAGTCTTCAAATCGCAGTTGTTTTTAAAACTCCATTTATATTGACTTGCAAATTAATATAGCCTTTTTAGAAAGAAGTATGGAGAATTCTCAAAGAGCTAAAAATTGACCTTCCATTTGATCCCACAATTCCATTACTAGGCATCTACCCAAAAGAAAAAAAAATCATTTTACCACAAGGACATTTGCATTATTATGTTTATAGCAGCTCAATTCATAATCACCAAGATATCAAAACAATCCAAATGCCCATACTCAACAATGGGTAAATAAACTATGGTATATGTATACCACAGAATACTATTCAGTCATAAAGATGGAAACTTTACACCTTTTGAATTTACTTTGATGGATCTGAAGAACATCCTCCTAAGTAAAATATCATTACAATGGAAAAGCAAATGTCCAATTCACTCAATATTAATAAGAAACCAGTACACAAACAACTACATGCCCACACAAGAGAAAAACACAATTAAATTCAAATGAGGGGGAAGGAAGAGAAGGAAGGAGGAAGGGGGATGAGGGAGCAGGGACAGGAGAAGAGGACCAGGGTTTCATAAGCTCTCACCCAATGGGCACAATGTAGGGGTATGTGGCTCCTCCATATACCTCTAGACTCAACTACAACCTAGACTTGACCTAACAAATGCAAACAATATAGCCTAATCATTTGTCCATCATATTAATGTGATATTTTTAAAAAATCCACCTACATCCAGTACTATATGACTTTGTATAGTAACAGTATTAATTTATTTGTTCAGAATTCTCTTTTCCCATCTCCTACCTATTTTTATTTCCTAGTTATACTGTCATACATCTCAAAGTCCATCATCAAATACTCAAACAGAATAGCAGAATTTACAGGTCTATGTCACAGAAAAATGCATATCTGATATTTACTTACATTTTCAATTCATAATCTTAGTATAACATCTCATGTATTTCACTACATGCACATTTAATAAATCCAGATTTTTATAGGGATGACCTACATTATAGAATGATATGTCATTCTACTGTATATCTGGGTGGTGAAGCTTCAGGTACAAGCAACTGCCTTCTAGAGAGCTCTTACGCTTATTGCACATGTGTGTCTCTGGGAATTCTAGAAAGTGTCCCAAATGCCCCAGGAAGGAAGAATTGCTCTGTTGCCTCTATACCTCTAATATAAAGAGAATTTATTTTAGAGGATACAAACAACAGGGAAAGGGCGGTGCCTGTGGCTCAAAGGAGTAGGGCGCTAAGCCCATATGCCGGAGGTGGTGGGTTCAAACCCAGCCCTGGCCAAAAACTGCATTAAAAAACAAAAACAAAAACAAAAAACCAATAGGGGAAAAAAACACAGCTGCTAAAGTCAGAGGTTAAAATTTAGAATATAAATGCCACCTTTGTCACTTTAAATTCTAAAGTCTTAGTTTCCTTAACTTCTCATACCTTTAGTTTCCTCATAAAAGGCATATACCTTTTACCTCTTTGGGACAAAGTAGGTGCAAATCAAATAAATGTTTTTCCTGTATTAGTTGTTTCTACCTCTCATTCTTTTTAACTTGAAGGCAGGTTTTGGTTTTATTTCTTTCTAGACAAAACACCTAGCATAGCAGGTGACAAAGTATATGTTCCATAAATGTATACTAAATGAACATAAATTTAAATATCTGTTTTTATATTTTAAAACATTTCATCTTCCTCAGGGTTTTATTCCTTGTTTTATGGTCCTCACATTTCCTTTCCTAACTTTATTGGCACAAGTAATACAATGTGATGACTTGTTTACCTGGTTCTTATATTCAGACCTATATTGTGTAGTTTGCTCATTCTGAATGTTTTTTTTTTCTTCCATTTCCCTGTCATGGCACAATTTACAGATGTTTTAAAAAAAAATCCTGCCGATGCTATCAGGAAACCTTTCCTTCAGTCACTTCACTTCACCTGGCGTCCCAAAGCCAGCTAGACTTGCTAGGCCGCATGGTCAGGCCGGGTGGGGGGCAGTAAGCAGGGCACAGCCCACGCAAGAACACAGGGGGAAGCAGTTTCCTCAGGCTCTTCCTCCACAGCTTTGTGGACGTAGTTTTAGAGAACTTATCAGCCCTCTTAGCTCTGCTGCTTGCTCAAGCCAAGAAAACAGAGTGAGGAAACCGCAGGGGGAAAGGGGAAAATGGGCAAAAACCTGTGGACTCCAGGCTAAGGTGCACGAGGGGCGGGGCCCTCTGAATATTTTAATATCATGATTAACACCTGATAATTTTGCTTGATACAAGTGGATCAATACTTTTAAAAGTTCCAACTTTTATTTTTGTGCATTCATTTCTTTTTCTTTTCTTTCTTTCTTTTTTTTTGAGACAGAATCTTACCCTGTCACCCTGAGTAGAGTGCTATAGCATCATAGCTCACAGCAACCTCAAACTCTTGGGCTTGAGCAATCTTCTTTGTCTCATCTTCCCAAGTAGTTAGGACTACAGGCATGCACCACTACACCTAGCTAGTGTTTCTGGGTTTTTTTTTTTTTTTTGGTTGTTGTTTTTTTTTTAGTAGAGACAAGGTCTCATTCTTGCTCAGACTGGTCTCAAACTCCTGAGCTCAAGCAATCCACCTGACTCAGCCTCCCAGAGTGCTAGGATTACAGGTGTGAGCCATCATGCATAGCATCTTTCTTTTTATATTTTTGTCCAGCTTTTTCTATTATAAAGTATTTATAATATGACACCTTTTTTTTTAGACAGAGCCTCAAGCTGTCGCCTGGGTAGAGGGTCGTGGCATAATAGCTCACAGCAACCTCCAACTCCTGGGCTCAAGCAATTCTGCCTCGGCCTCCCAAGTAGCTGGGACTACAGGCGCCTGCCACAACACCTGGCGATTTTTTGGTTGCAGCCACCATTGTTGTTTGGTGAGCCTGGGATGGATTCAAACCCACCAGCTCAGGTGTATGTGGCCGGCGCCTTAGCTGCTTGAGCCACAGGCACCAAGCCTATAATATGACACTTTTTTTTGAGACAAAGTCCTTCTCTGTTGCATGGCTAGAGTAGGGTGACCAGACCTCCCGCTTTTCAACAATTTGTCCCTCATCCCGTGGTGTTTTTAAAAAGTCCCGATTTTTGGAAAGAATGCACGAACGGGTGGGAGAACAAGAAGGGAATATACGGTTTTCGGCTGCCATGTGGCTATTTCTCCAGAATGAGTTTTATATTATTTTTGTTAATTTTATAATGTTAAACTGTAATAATAACTAATAATTGCTGAGAAGTGATTATTGAGAACTTCTTATCAAAGGTTGCATTGTTGTCAGGCCCTGCCCTGCCCCATCCCCTGCTCCCCCCATATTGTCCCGCCTTACCGATGTTAAAATCTGGTCACCCTAGGCTAGAGTAGCATTATGTGGCATTATGATAGCTCACTGCAACGTAACCTCAAACTCTTAGGTTCAAGCAATCCTCCCACTTCAGCCTTCCAAATAGCTGGGACTACAGGCATGTACCACCATGCCTGGCTAATTTTTTCTATTTTTTGTAGAGACGGCTCTCATTATTGCCTGGGCTGGTCTTAAACACCAAAGCCCAAGTGATCTTCTCACCGTAGGTTCCCCAAGTGCTAGGATTACTGTGCCCAGCCAATATAACAAACTTTAATCAATGCATTGTTTTGGTTAAGAGATTAAAATGGCCAGGTAGAAATAAGTTTTCTAGCCCAATTAACTGTTTAATTACATAATGGTTAAGAAATATTACTATTGTAATTTTTTTTTTTGCAGTTTTTGGACAGGGCTGGGTTTGAACCCGCCACCTCCAGCATATGGGGCTGGTGCCCTACTCCTTTGAGCCACAGGTGCCACCCTATTACTATTATACTCTTACAGAAGCAGATATGTGTAGTGAACTTTCAATATACAGAATCCAACTCCTCCCCCACCCACAGAAACACTGTTATCCACTTTTTTTAACAATTTGAATAATTTCAAACATACAGAAAAAGTTTAAGAATTTTACAGTGAGCATCCATGTACCCATCATTCAGATTTTACTTTTTTTTTTTTTTTTTTTTTTTTTTGAGACAGAGCCTCAAGCTGTCCCCCTGGGTAGAGTGTCGTAGCATTACAGCTCACAGCAACCTCCAACTCCTGGGCTCAAGCCAGTCTCCTGCCTCCGCCTCCCAAGTAGCTGGGACCACAGGCGCCCGCCACAACAGCCCGGCTATTTTTTGGTCGCAGCCATCATTGTTATTTGGCGGGTCCGGGCTGGGGATTCGAACCCGCCACCTTAGGTGTACGTGGCTGGTGCCTTAGCCGGTTGAGCCATAGGTGCCGAGCCTACTTTTAATATTTTAATGTATTCGCCTTATTACATATCTGTCCCTCTATCCATCTGTCTACCTACTTTGTGTTTGATGCAATTCATAGTGGCAGACATTAGTACATGTTCTTCTAAATCAGGGGTTCTCAACCTTCCTAATACAGTTCCTATGGGTTGCAACCCACAGGTTGAAAACCGCTGTTCTAAATACTTCAATATACATATCATTAGAGATTTCTCATTGTTTTTTGTCTTTTTGGAATAAAACTTACATGCAATGAAATGGATAATAAACCCTTACCAAGATGTAGAGCACATCCATCTTCCATTCAGTCCTTTTTTGGATTGGCTCTTAGCCAATCTGGATCCTCCTTCTCATACTTACTTCCTTTAGAGAAGCTTAAAGGTTGATACAGGTAGGATCAGACATATCACAAAACTACCCATCAGATAGATACTGACTTCCTGAATTTTGAATGTTAAGCACATAATTCAGAATACTTGTGATATTGGGACAAGCTGAGAAATGTGTATTTTGGTCTTTATCCTTGCCAGAGTCCCTAAAACCCCTGTAATTCCTAAGTGATAAGAGTAAAAGGAGCATCTTTTGTTATAATATTAGTTCTGTGTCCCCACTTCCTGAAATAGTTCCAGAACATAAAGTCAGTGGAAAAGGTGTCTTTTGTTATTCACAACAAGCCCCTTGCAATCACTCCTGGTTAACCTTATTGAGGTGACTTTTGAAAAACCCCTAAGGAAAGGGGTGCTAGGAGGCCCAAACGTGAGATTACAGGGTTGAAACTCTCAACACGATCCTTGGGGGGGGGGATTAGAGATCGACTAATCACCAGTGGCCAATGATTTAACCAGTCTTGACTACATAATGAAGCCTCCTTAAAAACCTAGAAGGGGCTCGGCGCCTATAGCTCAACCGGCTAAGGCGCCAGCCACGTACACCTAAGGTGGCGGGTTTGAATCCCCAGCCTGGGCCCGCCAAACAACAAT
>NW_003852411.1:18425382-18428187 GCF_000181295.1 Otolemur garnettii
AAAAAAAAAAAAAAAAAAAAAACCTAGAAGGATTGGGTTCAGGGAGCTTTCCAGTTGGTAAACATGTGGAAGTGCTGGGAGAGCAGCACGTCCAGACAAGTCATGGAGGGTCCATGTCCCTTCCCCGTACCTTGCCTATGCATCTTCCATCTGGCAGTTCCTGAATTGCATCTTTTTATAATAAACCACTAAAATGTAAATACACGTCTCCTTGAGTTCTGTGAGCTTTTCTAATAAATTAGAGCCCAAGGAGGTGGTGGTGAACACTCCTAAATTATAGCTGGTTGGTTAGAAGAGCAACTCACAACCTGGGACTTGCAACTGGCATGTTATATAGGAGACAATCTTTATAGGGATTGAGCCCTTAACCTGTGGGCTCTACCCTAACTCTGTGCTACTGTCAGAATTAAATTGTAGCATACACAGTTGATGTTTGCAGACAACTGGTGGTGGTGGTGTGGGGGTGGGGTGGGGATACCCCATGCATATGCATCTGGCTGGTGTCAGAAGTATCAAGAATAGTAGTACAGTAGGAAAGAAAAGAGTTTTCCTTCAGTGGCCTAGAGAAAAAGCTGTAGTTTTTCCTATATACTGCCCAGACAGAATGAAGATTCACTGATGTTACAACAGCAGAGATCAGACAAGATTCCTCTTGATGTCTGACCTCTCGAACTTGCCTGTCAGCCAAGTATACTCCTAACAACTCTTACTGAGTTTGTAAGCTCCAAACAGCTTTTCAGTAAATTCTCTTTCTTCTAATTGCCAGAGTTGATATCTGTTGCGTGCAACCAAGCAAACTTGACTAGTCTACTGATACTAAATTATTTAAATAACTCCTTCATTAACAATAAAATGTTCTCTTGAAATCTAGAAGAATTTAGAGATTCAGAACACTAAAGTAGCCCAAATAATGGAAGCAGACAGATATCACAGGCAGTTTAAATTTAAACTGTGTTATTTTTACTCAATGTGACATACCAGGGAAGCAGTTAAATACTTTTAAGTATCTCTTCAAAGTGACACCTAGCAACTTAAGTTGCTTTTCCTTTTCAAATAGGAATTCTTCAAATCAATTACAGTAGAACCTCTGTAAGTACTACCCAAGGGACTATAATAAACTGGTCAACATGCAAGGGTGGTCAACACAAGGAAATTCCTGTGGTACATATCTGGTCTATGAAAATTAGGTTAACTTAAGGTGGTGGTCAATGTAGACAGCTGGTCAACTATGGAAGTTCTACTGTATGTGTGCATCAATACTTGTAATGAATTAAGATTCCAATGTAAAATTTTTAATTATGGAGTTAAAGTTCATATAATTTAACTTCCTATCTAATGCTTGGGTTTCCTCAGTAGTATCACTAAGTGACTACCCACTGCTTAAACACATGCAGCAATTTATTGGAACACTTATAGGCATTCAGAGGAATTCACTAAATTTCTGGTAGATAGTTCTAATTCTAATAACACCATATATATATATATATATATATTTTTTTTTTTTTTTTTTTTTTTTGCAGTTTTTGGGCGGTGCTGGGTTTGAACCTGCCACCTCTAGCATATGGGGCCGGCGCCCTACTCCTTGAGCCACAGGCACTGCCCCAACCCCCCAATATTGAGTTGAAATCTGTATCTCTAGTATTTCTACTCATTAACCACAGTTCTGCAACTTCCACACAATTGTCCTTCAAAAATCTGAATACTATTACTAGATCCCCAGTATTTCCCTCTCCCTGTAAGCACTTTCTCCTCTGATGGGATTTCTTCTATACCAGCCTGAACCTTCCACCCTTGCTATATTCCAAGTGTTTTAGGATCATGGCATCTGTGATTATGATTTCTTTATTACTCATTTTCTACGTTAAAAAATTTTCCATAATATTGTATTACTCTTATGATGATGAAATGATTTGTTTTTCAAAAGCACATTGTAGGGATCATCAGAGTATATTCTCTAAAATGATGACTAAAATATGCCTCATGATGAAGTCTATATTCAAATCTGAAAGGAAAAGGAAAAGGACAGAGTCAAAGCAGTATTGATGAAAATACTGTTTTTTTGGTTGCAGTTGTCACTGTTGTTTTAGCAGGCCTAGGCAGGGCTCGAACCCGCCAGCCTCAGTGTATGTGACTGGTGCCCTACTCACTGAGCTACAGGCTCTGAGACAGCCTAGTGTTTTTGACAAAGCCATAAAATGAATGACTTTCCTGCTTAAAACCTTTTAAGCAGTTTTCCATTGCCCTTTGTATAAAGCTTAATTTCCTTATCAAGATCAGTAGGGTTCTTCAGATCTGGTTCCTTCTGTGTTCTCTAGCTCAATTTCAAGCTCCTCCTTTGTTCCACTCACCCTGCACCTTATGTTCCATTTATTTAACTTCTTTAAGTTCTTCTTTTGCTCATCTCTGAGACTTTAAATAATTTTTCTCTTCTTCTTAGAACACTCTTTTCTTTACCCTCATTCTCTTCAGTGAGTAAATCCTACTCATTTGATGCTTCTTTCCTCCCACCTTAAATTAGTTCTCCTTATATGTTCCCATAGCACCCAGGACCCCTAATTTAGATGAGGTTTCCCTATATACTCACAGAGAGCTCGGTGTTCCCTCTCTCTGAAAAAACTCATAGCCGTTTTTAGGGGAGTATGTGTTTAATACCTATCTTGCTTTCTAGATTTTAAGTCCTAATGAAGGTGGGCATGGCATTTACCTTGCTTTTTTCTTTAGACTTAGCACTAAGGCACTACTGGGTATAAAGTAATAATAAATACTTCATATTTATTTATTTATTTATTTATTTATTTATTTATT
>NW_003852411.1:18430164-18432877 GCF_000181295.1 Otolemur garnettii
AAAAAAAAAAAAAAAAAAAAGATTTAGGCGGATGGAATGAGTGGCACTTCATAGTGAAATATTAATACCACTTCAATTTTGCATAGTCTTTAAATACTCTCAATACTTTATACTTAAATCCATGAGAGTTGAACCATTTTTATTATTTCCTCTTAACAGAAACAAAATGGATAACTTTCATTTATTCTCTTTACTTATTTGACCAATTTTAGTAGACTAGCTGCCATATCTTGACCTGATAAGGATGAGAAAAAGTCCTTGTCTTTCGGCAGGTGTCTGTTAACCACCAACCTGGGTCTAGTCTTAATAACTCTGTCTTACATCAAATGTAGTATTCCAAGCTCCATTTCTATCAGCAATAAGGATGTGTGAACACCTATCCTAAAGTAATAGATAAAAGTCTTTCCTAGGAGAAAAATGACCTTGGGAGTGAATTTAATTCAGCCATGCCCCTCTTAACTAGATTAAATATATTTAGATCCTTTCCAGACTTCTTCTCTCTTAATCTCCTCTTTGTCCCCTTCCTATCACCAGGAGAGCTGGCTATTGAAAACATTTAATTCTTGCATAACTATCTTGAGTGCTAAGTTATACCTTGCTTTTCAAATCTCTTTTGAAGAATTCAAGTCAAAGACAAATTGGACTACCCATTTACAGATGACATTAAACCACTTTAGGTGGGAGCTATATTTTCTGCCACTTTAATAAGAAGGAAGCTGAGCAGCCTACACCTAAGAGAGAAAGCAATTTGCACCTTCCAGGCAGTGGCAATAAAAATGATCCTTTTACGTGACGGAATCAAATTAATGTAAGTGTGACTATTAGGATGGAGAGCACTCTAGAGCTTTTGGTCAAATTTTAACTACTTAGAGGAATTATTCTGATTCCAGTGTTAATCACATATTGTGCAGTTTTAACACTGCCTTGCAGATACAGAATCCCAAATTATCAAAATTGTGGTCATAATTTACAAGCTTAGAGTACTTTGATAGCTTAGTAAATGTACTTGGCCTTTCCCCTTACTAATCCCACCAGCTCTCCTCTCTTATAATTCTTAGAATTATGAAGCAAAAAAATGATGTGAAGGTGCCTTAATGTACTTTTCTAGCAATAGGATGCATGTGTTCAAACAGATCATTAGTGACTTAGAGATATTTTTAGCTTCTATACTCAAAGAACAGTCAGGAAAGTATTTGCCACAAACTGTTCCAACAGGCTCTACAAGTGGGAGACTTACTTGGCCATTAATAATAGGATTATTCCAGAAAAGGATTTTTGAGTATAAACAGAGGACTTCAACTTTCTGAAACTTGACCTTCTAGGCATTCTGTGTGGCTGATAATTGTTAAAATCCTGATTAGGAAGTATCTCTAGTGAAGTGTTACAAAGAGGAAAAGTAAGGCTGGCAGGTTTGAAACCGGCCTGGGTCAGCTAAACAACAATGACAATTGCAACCAAAAACGGGTAGGCCTTGTGGCGAGTGCCTGTAGTCCCAGCTACTTGGGAGGCTGAAGCAAGAGAATTGCTTAAGCCCAAGAATTTGAGGTTACTGTGAGTTGTGACGCCATGGCCCTCTACCAAGGGCAACATAGTGAGACTCTGTCCCAAGGGGGAAAAAAAAAAAAAAAAAGAGGAAAAGTAGCACATTGTATGGGATGACAAGAGTCCTACGACCTCTGAGCAAGATGATCTACAGCTGAGGGGTGGACCCTAGGGCCATTCGTCTGCAGATGCTCCTTGTGGAAGAAGAGCCTGAGCCTTCAGCACTTAGTCATTTGTTAATTACTTCCCTCACCTATGTTGTATAGTCTCAATAAAAGGCTAGTGCGGTGGTTGCTCGGGGCTGCCCTGCTAAGAAGGGCTAGCCTGCCTCCTACAAGCTTGTACTTCTGATCCGTGTCACTCCTGGTTCCTTCCTGCTGTGATCGAGACCAGGGCCACAGGGGCCCAAGGGGTTACAACAGCACATGTGATTTGGATCTACCTTAACAACTTGTAGTAAGACCCCTAAAGAAAGTAAAACACTTCTTTAAATGTTAAGAGATTTACATATACAGTAGAATCTCCATCATTGACCATCTCCTTAAGTTGACCTAATTTTCACAGGACATGCACCACATGCACTTATCAGCACAGCAGGCCTAGTTCCTTATGTTGATCACCTCTGTGTGTTGACCAGTTTGTTACAGTTCCTTTGTAGTCAACTTAAAAGAATATATTGTTATATTCTTTATATTAGAAGAGTTATATTATTCTAGTAAAAGTATATATTGTTATATAATTCCATGTCAACAAGTATGCTGTGATTTATGTAGGTATATATAACAGTTTTGGTTTTTCTTTCTTCCTTATTAGACAGTGTTTTCTGGCATTTTCTATCTCAAGGCACACTTGAACCTATAGTTAAACTTCCATGGTACACTTAAATTATGTTGATCAAAAAGAGAGTAAGAAAAAGAATTTACTGACTGTGCTTTGAACTTCTTCTGAAAATAATTTAATTAATGCTCTTTAAAAATTTTTCATGCACACCTAAGATCCTCACCATGGTACACCAGTTGAAAATCACTGCTACAGGCTGGGAGCCCACAGCTCCATGAATAGGGTGCCAGCCACATACACCAAAGCTGGTGAGTTTGAGCCAGGCCTGGGCCTGCTAAACAACAGTGACAACTGCAACCAAAAAAATAGCTGGGCATTGTGGTGGGTGCCT
>NW_003852411.1:18433672-18442804 GCF_000181295.1 Otolemur garnettii
AAAGTGAGACTCTGTCTCTAAAAAAAAGCAGTGATTTTCAACCAGTGTGCCATCAGAGAATCTTAGGTATACCACAAAATTTTTAAACATCATTGATTAAATTATTTTTGAAAGAATTTCAAAGTTCAGTAAGTTTATTCTTTTTTATGTTAAACTTTTTTTTGATCAACATAATTTAAGTGTGCCATGGAAATTTAACTATAGGTTCAAGTGTGCCTTGAGATTAAAAAAAGGTTGAAAAACACTGATCTATAGCATTGAAAATATCAGTTACTTGGTCTGACACACAAAAGCTTTCACGATCAACACCCACTCTCTCACTACTTCCTGGTCCTCCCCAACACTCCAAATTTTAGCCAGATGGAACAAGTTAAAATTCTTGTGTTACCTCTTTCTTCTGTGTGCCTCTCAAAGTGTAATTCCTTCTGTCTGAAACATCTTTCCCTCCCCCTGACAACCTGACAAATTTCTATTTTTTCTTTAGAATTCTGCTCAAAAGTTTCCACCTTTAAGTAAGCACAGATTATGCATTGCTGATGGGTATTTTAACTGACGCAACCTTTAAGGAAAGTGATTTGGCCTTGTGTATCAAAATTACAAATGCACATATCCTTCAACTCAGCAATTTCATTCCTCGGAATTTCATCTTCAGATGTACTCACACACTCCCATGAAATGATGATACATAAAGGTAATTCACTGCAGCACTGTAGCAGCGAAATACTGGGAAACAACCTACCTACCTACATATAGGGAGTTATTCTCTAACTTTAAAAGAACAAGGACACCTTTTGTGAACAAACATGAAAAAATCTCTAATACATATTGTTAAGTGAGAAAAGCAAAGGACAGAACATAAAATGGGATAGGAGAAGCTCTGTAGAAACAAAGGGGGAGAACACATACAAATGTTCTTATGTGTATAAAAATGTTTCTAGAAGGATACCTTTTTCAAAATCTAGTAACATTGCTGAGACAACAGGAATGGGTGGGAAACTACAGTGGATACCATTTCATATTTGTTGAAGTTTTGAAACTATGTGAATGTACTGCTTATTTAAAAAGTAAAATTATTAAAGTTTAAAAATCAAAATACCTGTACTAAAAAAGTGCCCATGTCTTTATGAAAATACCTCTAATTCTAATATCCTCCTCCCTCATTCTTCTATTCATTCATTGCTGGCTAGGGACACTGTGACTGCTAACACTATGTGTCAGGTACTATGGAAGGTAAAAAGGGCAAATAAAAACACCTACGAGGAACATGAATATTAGCATACAGAAACTCAGCAAGCAGATAGAATATTCCATTTCAGTGAGTGCCCAGGGTGGAGGAGGTGACAGAAGCACACAGGAGAGACGGCATCTACGCATTTCTAACAGTGCTCCCATCACTGGCTCACAAATGTTTACATGGCTGTTTCCCACACTAGATTGTTATCTCTTTGAAGGTTTCTCAAAGCTTAAAGTGCTCTATGCATGTAGGAGGTATGCATATTATGAATAAATTAAAGCATAACAGAACTAACCACTGCATTATTCTTTCAATGGTTAAGAGTTAAGTACTCAGCTAATTCTAACCTGATTCCACAATCTATTTTTATAAAAATTAGGTATATAGGTTTAAAGATTTAAAGACAATCTTCCACATCTTATGTGTTTACATACTTATGAATGTATTTGTCACAAACAATGATAATGTAGAGCTATGATTACTTCTATGTGGTACTTCATTTCTCCCCAGTACTGTTCATTAAACATGTACAGATGATGTGCCATGCACAATCCTGGGCTGGAGATACAATGGTAAACAAAACCAGACAGCTCTGCTCTCATGAAGATTACAGGTTAGCAAGAGGCTAATTAAATAATCATACAAGTTTCACAAGTATTTTTCCACATGGTCAAGAGGAAGAGAGAAACTAGAAGTCATGGTCAAGATCTCTCCTAGGGAGCCCTAAGAAAAGAAAGGAATCTAAAACCTCTGTGCCTTGGATAACATAAAAGAAAGGTTATTTTAGGGGGTCATGAAGAGCTTAGATAGAAAAAAAAAATCTTTGTTTTCCTGAAACTCTAACTGAAATTGATCAGTTGCTTCAATTATAAATGTAGGCAATAACCCACTGTATTATTTGTGATTTTGCCACCAATAGATCTTATTGGTTTGCTACTGTTATGCCCAAAATTCTCTCAAGACTCCCCACAGACAGTCCGAGACACACTCCGATGTAAAAGGCAAAAGGTGAATTTTATTCAGGCCCCGGGAAGCCTGGACTCTCCTGGCATGCAAGCCGAGGACGAGCCCCGAACCTGAGGTGGAGAGGGTTTTTATGGGGTACAGAAAGCAAGAAGGGTAGGGTCCGATACGGGTACACTCTTGATTGGTGGTTGATGATTTCATTAGTAAAGGAGGATTTGGATTGGTACAAGTGAGGGGTGGGGGATTTCTTAACCAGGGCTAGAGGTGGTGTAGCCTAATTAGGAAGGAGAATACCTGAATTTCAAGGAAGTAGAAGCCTATTGCCTATTATGGGGGCTGTTCAAGGGAACTGATACTTATTGCCTATTACGGTAGCTGTAAGGAGACTGAAACCTATTGCCTATTATGGCAGCTGTCTGCCTAAGGTGTCTCAATCAACGGCTTAATGGCTGTGCAAGCAGGTGTGGGGGAGGCAGCAGGGAGTGGCCCTGCGGCTTAACAGAGCTTATGTAGTAGACAACAAAATGGCGCTGGTCTGGCCCTTACACTACCATATCTTGTAATGTCATATGTTAATAAAGAACATATTACTATATCATAAACCTGATGTTTATCTATTTTATGATTATATTTCAATATAGTTGGTTTCTTTTGCAATCTTATGCATTTTATGCATTTAAAAACATTTTCTGGCTTGGTGCCCATAGCTCAGTGAGTAGGGTGCCAGCCATATACACTGAGGCTGGCAGGTTTGAGCCTGGCCCAGGCCTGCTAAAGAATAATGACAACTGCAACCAAAAAAACAAAAGAAGACAAAACAAACAAACAAACAAAAAAAGCCCGGTGTTTTGGTGGGTGCCTGTAGTCTCAGCTACTCGGGAGACTGAGGCAAGATAATTGCTTAAGTCCAAGAGTTTGAGGTTGCTGTGAGCTGTGATGACACAGCACTCTACCAAAGGTGACATAGTGAGACTCTGTCTTTAAATAAATAAATAAATTGAAATAAATAAAAACCTTTTCTGATAAGGGGTCCTTGGATTTAATGAGACTGCCAAAGAAATCCACAATCTCCCCCGACCAAATTTTTGCAAATCCCTAGGCTATAAAGATGGATTAAGGTTGGGATAACAATGTTGGCACATCCTAGAATTTCAAGGCAAGAGATTTCTGTTTTTAATTACCTTTGGAAGGAATGGGAAAGAAGAGTGCCAGCTCGATTCAAAATTCCAAGTAAAATGAAAAGGGTAATAGGGAATTTGGTAAGTTTGAATTTCCATTTATATTTTATTCCATTTTTCAGTTTTTGATTGACAAACCTATAAATATATACTATATCATACAGTTTTGGTGAATTATTACCTATGTGTGCTATTGAGAAACACAATGTTTATATTTTTTATATAGCTAACCTAAGGATGATGATCACATGAAAGGTCCCTTATATAAGTGGTAGATTACTGTTCAATGAACAGTTAGTTACTTCCCCTTCCTCTACCCTCTATAGTGGAGTACACCTTTCTGCTCCACTATGTTGGAAGTGGCCTTCTGATTTGCTTTGGTCAATGGAAAACAGACAAAAATCAAAGTGTGCTAGATCTAAGCCTAGGCATTCAACAGGTATCAGGTATTTCTGCCTATCCTTCTAGGAACTTCCAAACTCTGCTATAAGAAGAACATGTCCCAGGTAGCCTGCTAATCACAGAGGAGTAAGAGGTATGGAGCTGATCTAACTAAATCTGTGGCCTGGAGTTAAACTCAGCTATGCTCAGTTATGTCCTGCCAAGACCAGCCAACCCCAGACACCCAAAGACTTAGAGGGAAAGATAAATGCTTATTGTTTATGTACGCCTTAGATTTATGTTGTTTCCTGTGCAGCAAATAAACGAAGAAAATATGATACAAGTATTCTTTAAAAACTTGGCCAGATGAACTAATGTTCTCCATTAGAAGTGGAATACCCTGGGCATGCTGAACTCTTGTGGCTACTTTACTGTTTGCACAACTGAGTTCATGCTTAAAAACAGTTTACTGGGTTGGGCATGGTGCCTGATGCCTATAATCCCAGCACTTTGGGAGGCCAGACCAAGGCAGGAGGATCACTTGAGGCCAGGAGTTAGAGGCTGAAGTGAACTAAAATCTTGCCACTGCACTCCAACCTGCCACACAGACCAAGAACCTTGCTCTTGAAAAAATAAAAAGTTAATTGCATTCGTCTCCAAACCTATGTTCGTAAATGAATGTAAAAAGAAACCGAAATGTTTTCATCAAACTGGTTAACATTGCTCTCATAGTATTTTCTTAGTTATTATGTCCATCGACCCATGAATGGATCAATAAATTGTGGTTTATGTAAAAAAAAAAAAAAATAAAAAAGAAACTGAATTACTATTTCTACAAACACTAAGTTGAATGGTTTGAAAAAACTTGACAAAGATGAGTGCTTCAATACAAGTCACTGTCACATTAAATGGTAGCAATGCAACCATCAAAAATGTAAAAAAAATTATAAAAATCTCTATAAATTTTGCTAGATTACTTCACAAGTATATTTATTGTGCTTCTTAAGTAAACTGAAAAGAGAAAGCACATGGATTTCAGAATTCCTAGGAAAAGAAAAGGAATTAAAGGTTCTATGACAAAATTAATAATATGTTTTAAGTTTAAATAAATATATAAGTTAGAATGTACCACTTTTTATACTGCTTCTCTTGAAGCGACTGTTTCTATTAACTAACCAACTACAGTCCTGACAGATAAGAAGGCTTCCAGAATACTTTGGGCTGCTAGAAATCCTATTATGGGCATAACAATCATCATGGCTACAGCCGTTTTGTTTTATTTTTATTTTTATTTTTGTTGCAAATTCTGCTTATAAACCAGCTTAAAGTCCTTGCATTGAGTTTGAATGCTATTATAATTTGAATACAACTGGATTTCATATTGAGCTTCAACCCTGTGGTGAGTTTTGACACAATACTGTTTTTTTAAGTTATAATTTCAAATTTCTATTTAAATTTGATCCATTAGATTTTTAAAATACAATATTTAATATAAGGAATAAAACTTGAACTACTTAATCCGATTATAAAGCCATCAAAACACAATTTGGCTTTAATATTTTCCCCTCCTTCATCTTAGCAGTCTGCTGCTTGCTCACAGTGCTCCAACAATATAATAGACTCTTTGGTTTAACGAATGTATCAAGCTCTTCACCACTTTGGTACTTCTAAGACATCTCCTCTGCCTGAGATACTTTTTTCTAATTTTCCCATGGATGTCACTCAGATCTCAAATGACAACAATGAGGCCTCTGCTGATTACTCAACATAAAACCTCCAATTAATCACCACCTTTGTTTATATCCCTCCATTTTAAGTCTCTGTATAACATTTATCATTAGCTAATGTTTGTGTCTTACCTCTCTGAACATTCTTTCTTATTTATACCTAGTTACCATGTCTTTCTTATTTATACCTAGATTCCCAATAATGCAATGTAGCATGTAACAACAGAAAAATGAGTATTTTTGATTATTAAAAATGAGTACAAATGTGGGTAGCTAAAACAAAATAAAACAGCTGGGCGCAGTGGCTTATGCCTGTAATCCTAGCACTTTGGGAGGCTAAGGAAGGGTGAGTTCTGGGGCTCTGGAGTCCAGATCAGCCTCAGCAATAGGAAGACCTAGTATCTAGTAAAAAAAGTAGAAAACTAGCCAGGTGTCATGGGGGGCATCCGTAGTCTCAGTGGCTTGGGAGGGTGAGGCAAGAGAATAGCTTGAGCCCCAAGAGTTTGAGGTTGCTGTGAGCTACAATGGCACAGCACTCTACCTAGGGCAACAGAGTGAGACTCTGTCTCAATAAATAAACAAACAAAACAAACAAACAAAAACCCTAGAATAAAGTTTTCAACCACTGAGATAAGGTATGATTTTATAAAACAATGAAATAAAAATTAATGTATTATGTTTCATGACAACTGTTCTTATAACATCTTCTATAAAAAGATATATATATATATTCAAGACAGAGTCTCACCGTGTCACCCTTGGTAGAGTGCTGTGGCATCACAGCTCACAGAAACCTCCAACTCTTGGGCCCAAGTGACCCTCCTGCCTCAGCCTCCCCAGCAGCTGGGACCACAGGCACTCACCACAATGCCCAGCTATTTTTTGGTTGTAGTTGTCATTGTTTAGCAGGCCCGGGCCAGGCTCAAACCCTCCAGCTTTGGTGTATGTGGCCAGCACCCTACTCACTGAGCTATGGGCACTGAGCCATGTTTTTTTTTTTTTTTTTTTTGAGACAGAGTCTCACTATGTCGCCCTGGGTAGAGCCGTGGTGTCACAGCTCACAGCAACCTCCAACTCTTGGGCTTAAGCGATTCTCTTGCCTCAGCCTCCCAAGTAGCTAGGACTATAGGTACCCACCACAATGCCCTGCTATGTTTTTGTTGCAGTTGTTGTTTAGCTGGCCTGGGATAGGTTCGAACCCACCACCCTCAGTGTACGTGGCTGGTGCCATAACCACTGTGCTATAGCCACCAAGCCTATAAAAAGATATTTTGAACTGACTTACAAATAACCCTACCCCAGTATCAAGTGTAGGATAATTGTCAACATCTGAAACAGCATTAAATACAGAAAAGTTATAATTATTAGAATAGAAGCTGGTTTAGTAATTTCATATTTTATAGCATAAATAATTTTTGGATGGTAAATTTATTCACAAAATCTTTTTAAAAGTTAATCTCTTTATTTCAAGATTTTTGAAAAGGAAGAATCAGTTTGGAATACTAACTAATATATGTAAACTTATAGTTCTAGGTATTCTTAAGTGCTTTACATATATTAACTGATTTAATTTTCACAACAATCCTATAGGTGCTACTAACATGATTCCAAATTTTCCAAATTAAACTTGTAAACATGAAGCTCAGAGGGGTTATGCAACACGGACAAAGTCAAACAGTTTATTGGGGGTGAGGTGGGATGGGACCCACGCAGTTCGGCTCCAATTTGTGCTAAGGGGCTTTGCTTTATAATATCTCATCTCACCTAACATTATTCAATAGGATTCTAGCCAAAGGAAGCTAGAGTTGTGATTCAGGGATAGCAACTTAACTCTCTGCATATGGCAGAGCTATAAATCTGGATGCTATATGGCAGCAAAATTTTGCCATAGGGAAAAAAAAAGCCAAGAACCCAGGGACAGAAAGATATAAATAAAGTAGAAGAGAGAAGTTATGCTAGTGCAGTGGCTGGTACCTGTAATCCCAGAGCTTGGGGAGGATCCCTTGAGGCCAAGAATTCAGGAGCAGCTTGGGTAACATAGTGAGAACTATCTGGACAAAAACATAGATTAGGCAGGCATGGTGGTCAATGCCTGTAGTCCCAACTGCTCAGGAGGTTGAGGCAGGACTATCCCTTCAGTCCAGCAGTTTGAGGTTGCAGTTAGCTATAATCATGCCAAGAGACTCCAGCCTGGGTGACAGACTAAGACCCAATTTCAAAGGGGTGGGGGAGGGGAAGGGGGGGAAGACAGGAGGAGAGTGGAAGAGGGGTAGTAGGAGAGAGGAAGAGGTAGGGAGAAGGGGAGGGGGAGAGGGAGAGAGAGAGGGAGAGAAATTCATTAGATGGCAACAAACAGGGAAAATGTCTGCCAACTTTGCCACCTAGCCTTGATTCTAAGGCAACAGACTCTAGTGTCCACATGACAAAACCTCTTATTTAAGACAGCACAAGATTTTATCATTTGCAACCATAAGAATTCATCAGAAATGATAAACCAAATGAGGGAAGAATATACTCCTTGGACTAAACTGAAATCGATAAAATAGTGCCAAGATGTGCACATGCTAAATCATCATGAGAAGACAAAATTTTCAGATAATGTTTTTTAAAAACGTGGATGAATCTTAATTGGTTTTATTATGTTTCATTATAATATTTGAAATGTATATCCAGCAAAGAGTTAGAAATAACTGTATTGATTTTATTGTTTTCCTCATCTCTGACATACGTATATTGCTCCGAATTTGTTCTTTAATTTGGCATGCTTGATGAAATCTCTTTGCCTCTCTTTGCCAACCTGATAAGGAGGAAGTAATTACAGAATGCTTACCCTCATCTCCCATTTATAGATCAGAGAAACTGTAGCTCGCTCCCTTCCTTTGCTGGCACAGTGCTGCTATTTTGGTATCTGTCAGTTAAGAACATCTACCCAGTGCCAATATTGTACAGACATGTGATAGTCTGGTTAAACAGCTTTTGCTGAAGGACAGTGCTCCAACCACTGGACAGTTAATTCTCTTACTGTTTAATACTCAAATTTCTAGATGTGGCAGAGAAGTAAAGCCAGAATGTGTCATCTTTTCTTCATTGTATTCTTGATATCTAACATTCCCATTCTCAAACATTACTGACAACACAGCCATCTTTCCAATTTTATAAGATGGGAATTTTAGCCGGGTGTGGCGGCTCACGTCTGTAATCCCAGCACTGTGGGAGGCCGAGGAAGGAGAATTGCTTGAGCTCGGGAGTTCAAGACTTGCCTGAGCGAGAGTGAAATCTTGACTCCTTAATAAATGTAAAAACCCAGCCAATTGCCAGGGTGAACACCTAAAATCCCAGTGGCTTCCAGAGGCTGAGGCAAAGACATGCCCATAGCCTGAGTCTGAGGTTGCAGTGACTTATGGCACCACTGCATTCTGCTCAGGGCATAGGGTGGGACTCTCAACAATAATAACAAAAAGCAAAGAAATACAAATAAAAAATAAGCAAGGAAATAAAGAAAAAAAGATAGGAATTTTACAATAATTTGTAACTTATCACACTCTTCTCAGATAGGTCAGTTGCTGCTTTTTTCTAAATAATATTCATGCATTTATGCATTGCAAGAACTAACCAACACATATGGACCAACTACTTTTTTTTTTTT
>NW_003852411.1:18442961-18444648 GCF_000181295.1 Otolemur garnettii
GCGCCTGTGGTCCCAGCTACTTGGGAGCCGGAGGCAGGAGACTCGCTTGAGCCCAGGAGTTGGAGGTTGCTGTGAGCTGTAATGCCACAGCACTGCCCAGGGAGACAGCTTGAGGCTCTGTCTCAAAAAAAAAAGACAGAGTCTCTATAACCTAATAATAGCCTAAGAATACAGGGAGGGGGGAGGAAGAGGGGTGAGGAAGAGGGGTGGGAGTAATGGGTAGAGGGAGGGTGATTGGAGGGATCACTTCTATGGTTTATCTTACAAGTGAATCTTTCTAAGAGTAGAATATGAACGTCTTAACACAATAACTAAGAAAACTATGTTAACCAGTTTGATGAAAATATTTCAAATTGTATGTGAAAACACCACCCTGTACCCTAGAATTGTATTAATGTACATAGTTATCATTTAATAAAAAAAAAATAACAACAACAACAAAAAAGACAGAGTCTCACTCCATCACCCTGGGTAGAGTGCTGTGGTGTCATAGCTCACAGCAACCTAAAACTCTCTGGCTCAAGAGACTCTTGGTGGTGCCTGTGGCTCAAAGGAGTAGGGCACTGGCCCCATATGCCAGAGGTGGCATGTTCAAACCCAGCCCCAGCCAAAAAAAAAAAAAAAAAAAAAAAAAAAAAGACTCTTTTGCTCCAGCCTTCCTAGTAGCTGGGATTATAGGTGCCCACCATGACACCCAGCAAGTGGACTAATTTCTTTATTCACATTGGCACTGTCAAGTATCTAAGTCAAGACCTTTATTAATAACCTTTGATTTTTTTCTATGGCCAATGTGGCCCTTGTCAATCCATTTCTGCCAGATTACTCCTCAGTAATTGATCCCACCTACTCAGCAGATGGTTTGGCCCATGTGGGTTTAACATTGCCTTCTCACCCATCTGAGCTCGAACCTAAGCTCTTCTGCACTATCTTCAGGGGAGAAGGTTTCAAGTTTCTTGTAGGTCTGATATCCTGATAGCCATTCCCTAACTAAGCCAAGTAATTCTTCAGGGTAACCCAACCAGTTCATTTTCTCCTTTTGTCCTTTCCCCTCCCTTGCTAAGACTCCTTAGCGCCTTATCTACTCATCCCACTCCTTCCTTAGGCCTTGTCCAAGCAGTTAGAACAGCCCTTCCCTTAATAGAAGAGGACACAATTAGTAAGAGCTTTCAGTGTGTTAAATACTTAAGTGTTTTCATTTAATCCTCATGGTAATCCAATAAGGCAGTCCTATTATATCTCTCACTTTTCAGATAAGAAAACTAAGGTTTAAGTAATTTATTGATAAGTAGGAATAACAAAACAAACTAAAGATTGTGTAACTTTTTTTTTTTTTTTTGAGACAGAATCTCACTATGTCATCCTTGGTAGAGTGTGGTGGCGCCACAGCTCACAGCAACCTCAAACTCTTGGGCTTAAGCAATTCTCTTGCCTCAGCCTCCCAAATAACTGGGACTACAGGCGCCTGCCACAACACCTGGCTATTTTCTTGTTGCAGTTGTCAGTGTAGTTTAGCTAGCCTGGGCCAGGCTTGAACCTGCCAGCCTCGGTGTATGTGGCTGGTGCCATAACCACTGTGCTACAGGTGCAGTCAACTTTTTTCTTTTTTTGAAACAGAATCGGTTCGGCGCCTATAGCTCAACCGGCTAAGGCGCCAGCCACGTACATCTAAGGTGGGGGGTTCGAATCC
>NW_003852411.1:18445367-18446542 GCF_000181295.1 Otolemur garnettii
GGGACCACAGGTGCCCGCCACAACGCCTGGCCATTTTTTGGTTGCAGCCATTATTATTGTTTGGCGGGTCCGGGCTGGGGATTCAAACCCGCCACCTTAGGTGTATGTGGCTGGAGCCTTAGCCGCTTGAGCCACAGGCGCCGAGCCCAAAGCCTAACTTTCAACCCTCTTTTGGAGGCTTCTTCCATACTGTCATGCTAATGGTAATTATTTTCATTTGGGTCTATTCTATGATATCAAATACCATTCTCATAAGTATTTATTTTGCTTTGATCACTTATTGGACTCTGACATCTCTTAAGGAATGAACATTCTAGTTATACCTGGCACATTGTAATAATCCTAAATGTTTATAATAGCACATATTAGCACCTACTAACATACTTCTGAAAGCAATGTTCCCTTCATAGCTACTTTACCGATAGCTCCTTTACAGATTAGAAAGTTGAAATAATTCAGAATATAAATTGACATTTCATCTTATATAATTTTAGGATTGTTCCAGCTGAACCAAAACCAAATGGTACCTCCAAAAGACTAAATTTCAAATTTGCCCATAAAACATCCACAAAAGTGGAGAGAATATAATGAATCCCTATGTATTTAGCACTCAGTTGTATTACCAACATACAGTCATCTGGTTTCATTCATATCACCAAACTCACTGCATCAGTTTTGAATCTCTATAGATGTTTCTCTTTATCCATTAACTATTCAATATGTATCTCTAAATAAACATTTAAAAAGTAATATCATTGCACAAAAAAATTAAACAATTCTCTTAGTATCATTAAATATCTAATTAGTGGTCAAATTTCCCCCCATTATTTTATAGATTTTTTTTTTGAGACAGAGTCTCACTCTGTGCCCTGGATAGAGTGCCACGGCATCACTCTTGGGCTCAAGTGATCCTCTTTGTCTTCAGCCTTCCTAGTAGTAGGATATAGGCACCCACCACAATGCCCACCTGGTTTTTCTATTGAGAGAGATGGGGTCTTGCTCTTGCTCAGGCTGATCTTGAACTCCTGAGCTCAAGTAATGCACCTGCCTTGGCCTCCCACGGTGCAAGGATTATAGGAGAGAGCTACTGTGCCAGCCCTTTATAGATGTTTTTAATAGCTTGTTCAGACAATCAGCTGGTTGGTATAACCCTTGAGTCTTTTTTTTTTTTTTTT
>NW_003852411.1:18446614-18452420 GCF_000181295.1 Otolemur garnettii
GCCTCCCAAGTAGCTGGGACCACAGGCACCCGCCACAACGCCCGGCTATTTTTTGGTTGCAGCCGTCATTGTTGTTTGGCGGGGGTCCAGGCTGGGGATTCGAACCCGCCACCTTAGGTGTACGTGGCTGGCGCCTTAGCCGGTTGAGCTATAGGCGCCGAGCCTAACCCTTGAGTCTTTTTAGATCTATGGATCTCCCTTTTCTTTTTTCTCTCTTTTTCTTTCTTTCTTTCTTTCTTTCTTTTTTTTTTTGTGGTACAGACAGAGTCTTACTTTATGGCCCTTGGTAGAGTGCTGTGGCATCACACAGCTCACAGCAACTTCCAACTCCTGGGCTTAGGCTATTCTCTTGCCTCAGCCTCCCAAGTAGCTGGGACTACAGGTGCTCACCACAATACCCAGCTATTTCTTTTTTGTTGCAGTTTGGCTAGGGCCGGGTTTGAACCTGCCACCCTTGTGGCATCCTACTCACTGAGCCACAGGTGCCGCCCTGCCTTTTATTTTTCTTACAATTTATTGCTTGAAGAAATTGTCATATAACATTTTTAAGGTTCCGGTACCTTAAAATAGAGAAGGAGGGTTTCATACTAGTTAGGTTTAACAATAATGATATATTCTTTCATTCTGTTATTTGTGATGAGTCCTATTAAATATAATGGTTACTACAACTATAGTTAAAAAAGTTTATTCAAAAGGTATGGATCACTGGGCTCGGCGCCTGTGGCTCAACCGGCTAAGGCGCCAGCCATGTACATCTGAGGTGGCAGGTTCGAATCCCCAGCCCGGACCCGCCAAACAACAATGACGGCTGCAACCAAAAAAAAAAAAAAGGTATGGATCACTGATATCTTAAACTCAACAGCCATTATAATGATAACACCTAAGGGAAGGAACGACAAACACCTGCAAAAACTTCACTGTTGTATTATGCCAGACATGCACAACAAGACCTTTAGAAAATGGTAAAATTTTTTACAAATACCAAATCCAAAATATACAGTAAAATTGTACTATAAGTTATTTTTGTAATAGTTTTTCTTAGTAAGAATTTAAGACCCTGGGCAGCACCTATAGCTCATTGAGTAGGGCTCTGGCCCCATATATCAAGGGTGGTGGGTTCAAACCCAGCCCCAGCCCCAGTCCCAGTCAAATTGCAACAAAAAATAGCTGGGCGTTGTGGCAGGTGCCTGTAGTCCCAGCTACTCGGGAGGCTGAGGCAAGAGAATTGCCTAAGCCCGGGAGTTGGAGGTTGCTGTGAGCTATGATGCCATCGCACTTTATCGAGGGTGATAAAGTAAGACTCTGTCTCTTAAAAAAAAAAAAAAAAAGAATTTAAGACCCTAAACATAATCTAACTTTAGGTAGCTCAATTCTCAAGGCTGATATTATAGCCCACTGGGAGAAATGTTCCCCCTCAAAGAGACTAGAGTATATAATATGTGTGTGACTAAAAGTACCCTTTACCTAATCATATACATACATAAAAGCAAACACTTGGGACAAAGTCATATTTGGCACTAAAAATTCCTCTCAACCTTATTACCTGTGAATGCATTAGCCTAACACTTTAAATGTAATAGTAATGTATGTAGTCTAAGTATTTAATTATGTAAATAAGTTGTTCAAAACTTGTAGATTTTATTATAGCCTATAACACAAAGCCAACAGTAATACTTCTATTTTAATTCCCAAGAAATTATGCTCCAGTTTCTACAGAACACAGCTACATATTAGGAAAGATAAAACAGCCCCAGAGTAGTGTGCAATGCACCACCTACCATAGACCTGGGCTTGCTGATGGCCACCAGACTAGTGAGGAAGTCTTCATCATGCAGCTGGCTGAAAACATGGGCGTCATAGGCTACCATAATGGAGATTTCTTCCATCATCTTGCCAGATGGCCTTTCCAAAGCAGCAGCTGCTGCCCGAGCTCCAGACCAGACTATCCAAGGAAAAATCCTACTGCAGCTCAGTGCCAATGTACACACCCACCTGAGTTCTAGGGGGTGGAGTGTCAAACATCCAGAAAGGAAAAAAGGAGGAAAAATGCAGCTGCTGTCACAGGCTTGACTAGCAATTCACCCCCAGTGGAAAACTAAAGGAGGTTTCTTATCTATGCAGGAAGTATGTACCATAAACACCTTCTGAATTTGTAACAGAGCTGGAAAATTCAGTTTTTGGAAATCTTCTTTAAACATCAATAAAGTAAATAAAGAAAAGTTTCCTAACTAGAAATATCCTGCAGCAAAAAACAAGCAAACAAACAAAAAACCTGGTTTATGTCATATTTCTGGTAATTAAAAAAATTGTAATAGTTCATCTTCTTACTTCAGTATTATTTATATGAAGATTTTTCTTGGAGAAGTAGATTTTCTCAATGTTCTTACTGCTTATTTTTTCATATTCTTAGAAAATAAACAGATGGCAACCATTTTAATTTCTCAAAATTTATAAAATTCTTGGTGCAGTTAATTATCTCCTGTAGTATGAAAAAAGGGTTCTTTTTTCCTTCTGAGTATTTCTGCTAAAAAAAAGTACCAAAATATAAAAATGAAACAGAGACAGCAATATCAATCATCATTTCCCTTTTTCCCCCTCTTAAAAAAACAAGTATTTTAAACAGAACTTAGTTTTCTTTTGTTACTCAGAAAACACCACAAGGGTCTCATTTATAAACTAATTGTTCTTCTTCTAGTGATAAAAGTTCTCTTCATTGTTTATTTTTAAGGTTAGAGGTTTCTTTTAATTACTAGAATCAGCAGATAGCCATGAACTATTGGTGCCTTCGCCACCAGAAGTGGTTTTTAAAGTACAATTGAAGACCCTAAATGAACCTCCATGTTTCCAGATAAAAAGTTTGAAAGCTGCCCATAATTATCATTCTAAAATTGTCTAAATTACTAGGAAATTTATGCTAATTTCATGGAAAAAGTATTAAGTATGTAAAAATGGGTAAAAGAAGATAAAGTTAGTCTAAACGTTGCTTTACCAATGTTCCTAATTTGGCTACTATTTTCCCTGCTTCCTACAGATCATGACACTGCAGTATATGAGAAAAATTATTTATTAGAACTAGAAATCAATTTGGCAATGTTCATCTAAAATTAAAGAAATACAGCTACTGATTGGAATGTGTAGTCTTCATTACTAACAGCAGCATTACGCTGTCCAAATTTCTTTGCTTTTCATAAAACAAAATTCAGAATGAGATCTACAGTGTCTGTTTTCCCATGTTTTCCAAAGGTATTTTCATCTAGATTAACATTACTTAAATAGCACCTTGTTCCATTTAAATGTAATCAGGAGAGTTTTGCAACTTGTATAGCATTCTAGAAGAAAAGCATGCACATAAGAAAGGGGGAACACCTTATTGCTAGGAAACAAGCAAATCTAATAGGCTTATTTAAACAAAAATGCAATATTTTAAATAAATCCTGAAGATTAAAACAGCTTCAAACTGTGTTTGGAGCCAGTAAAGCATTTTTACATCATTTTTTTCCCACAATGCAGCTTTGTGTTTTAAGTGTTATTTTCGTTAACATTTTTTTTCCTTCACATTTATCTTAATGTTGACTAACCAGGTAAAAATTAAATGATAATAAGGAGACAGGATAGTATAAGGCGTCCAGGCCAGTTCATACCTTTTAAGTTCCTTTTTAATCATGTTTTCAGGAGTATTTTAAAAGATACTGTGAGCCTCTTCACCAGAAGATTTCAGACTTATCCTGCAGCACCATTTTCTAGATGTGAAAGCTTTCTTGCCTTCCTATTTTTCTTCGCTACAGTGACGCAGGGTTTCTACACACTGATATCTGAATAAGGTGCACTGACAAAGACACCTGTTGTGGAAGGTAAAGAAACTGCTTCCCACAATGCAATGCCTTACTCCCTGCTGGCAACCACCCAGGGGCAAACAAGAATTACAGCCGCACTTGAGCGGTTGCCTGTGCACTCTGAGAGAGGTCATTCAGTGTAACCACAGGTAATCTTCTCGGTTAGGAATACGTATAGCCCAGGAGAAAAGGACCGGGAAAACAATATCAAATAGCACCTAAACAGGCTGTGTATTAAACTCATAAAACATTTAAGGCATTGGACTATCAAAGTGCAAAAGCATTTTTAGAAAGACGGTGAAAGGCTGTAAAAACGGTTTTAATTTTACACAAACAAACAAGCTAACGCCTTCAGATAATTCAGTCCTTTTAAAATTCTACATGGGTGCTTAGAAAAATATTTTTAAAACCTTCTGATTTATTACCTTCACAAGATTGTTCGAATTCGTCACGGTGACTAAAATTACTAATAACATTTCACTACTAAATCCAAGAGATCCTCTTTGACAGCCACAGCATATAGGACTTTCTGAGTGTGATTTACAACCTTCATGTTTTGTTACACTTAAAACACTTCTTAAAATTAACTTCATAACTACAAGAGGGACTCTACCTAACAAATGCAAATATTGTAACCTATTTGTTTATACCCTCACACTAACCTGAAATTTAAAAAAGAATTTTTTTACTTCAGAATTGGGGACAGAAAAATTCAAGTTTTTTTTTTTTTTGGCTGGGGCCAGGTTTGAACCCACCACCTCCGGTATATGGGGCCAGCGCCCTGCTCTTTTGATCCATAGGCACTGCCCTCAAGTTTTTTCTTTTAATAATTAAATGTAGTATATGTACTTGTTCCAACAAAAAGCATGTTTTTTGAAAACTGATGATGATCTGTTAGAAAAACTGTTGCTGTACTGTACTGACTTTTTCTCTTTTCAAAGTACATTCTTCAGTCTCATAAATATTAATAACAGCTACACCAACACCCTCCCGAACTTTAGAAGCACAGTCGTGTTTACATACAGCCCCTTAACTCCCCCCCAAGACATCTTTCTTACTCTGACTTTAAACCGGCCCCTTTACCCCCTGGGGACTGACACCAACTGAATCTTCCAGTGACTGTCTTACACCCGAGTTTCTACTCCATACTATGCAGCTGTGCATAAGAAAAAAAAAAAAAAAAAGGCAGAGGGGTAGAGCATTACCTGAGATCACAGTGGTGTGGTGAGGACACCACCATCTGCTGCTAAAATTTACCAGGAGAGGACTGGGCATTCAAAACAGGCAACAGAAACTGAAGGCATTCCTGGTAACCAAGTTTGAAGAGATGGCCCCCAGTTCAAGCAGGAACTAGCTAGCTGCCTGTCGCGGGGCAAGTTATTTAACTTCCCTAGGTTTCAATTTCCTCCTGGTCATGTAAATTGAGAGGGATAAATCACTGGTTTTTACATGTGTACAGAAAGAATAAAAACCATTGTGTCCTATTTCCTTCCATTAAGGTTTATTGGGAGATTTGAAGGGGGAATTACCTTTTAATCTGTATCAGAATAAAAAACAAAGGGTAACATTAATCCCAGATATTAAGAAAGTTCTCCCAACATTGATAGTGCCTCAACATATGTAGTCTACTTAATACTCTGGTTTGAATTTTCTAACATCAACTCCTTTGCTTAAAAAAGAAAATTCAATGACAATAATTATATTTCTTATTTAGCTACATTAGTCTTTCTATTCAAAGACCAAATTAACTTTAAAATAATTTTCAATGGCTTGGTGCCTATAGCTCAAGTGGCTAAGGCGCCAGCCATATATACCTGGGCTGGCGGGTTCAAATTCAGCCCAGGCCTGTCAAACAACAATGATGGCTGCAACTGAAAAATAGCCAGGCACCTGTGGTCCCAGCTACTTGGGAGGCAGAGGCAGGAGACTCACTTGAGCCCAGGAGTTGGAGGTTGCTGTGAGCTGTGATGCCA
>NW_003852411.1:18454285-18468289 GCF_000181295.1 Otolemur garnettii
CCTGTGAGTACTTTCTTAATCACAGAAAACCAATATTCTAAGCAAGTTTCTATTTATACTTAGCAGTATACGGTAAAAAACCCATGTGCTCTGAGTAGGGAAAGAAAAGATAAAATGTGAATGAGAAACCATAGAGGTATCAATAGAAGAAAGCTTTTCAGAACATTTTGGATCTCAGGACAGTCTAGTGACCCCTACTGAGTTTTTATAATGGGAAAAGAACAAGTAAAAGAAAAATAAGCTTGTTTTCTTTAAACTTGTGCTCGGGTATATAAAGAACCTCATTATTCTGGTATTCAATTCCAGCCATTCAGCTCATTATCTTTCCTATCTCTCCTAGCAATTGTGAAGAAAATTCAAAACCTCAGAAAACACAGATTCTTCAAAAAAAAGAAAAGAAAAATCTCCAGCCTTAAACCAACCAGTGGGACCCAAATCCTCGCTTAACAGGTATACTGGGTATCTTACTGCCTCATTTACATCGCACTACAAAGAACGCAGGTGAGGTAGATTCCAGACTAGGAAAGAATAGCTGCAACTCTAACAATTCACGTTTTTACCTCATTTGTAACTAAAACCCACAACTAACAAACCAACATATTCACACTAAACTTCAACCATAAATGTTCCAAGTGCTCATAAGTGTTCACTGATATTTGCTATCACTCGAAATGAAGATAGTTTCAGACATATCTGAAAATGTGAGTAATATTTCACTTTCTCTCATTTTGAGCAGAGTACACAACTGAATTCCAATTACAAATAATATTTCTAAAGCATTCAAACATTATTTAAAAAATTTTAGTAATGGTGAAATCAAGCCATGCCACACGATGTATTATATTCATTTTCTCACAAGATCAGAAGGTAGGTTTAGGGAACAGCAATGGGGTATTGCTCAAGTGCTCATTTGTCTCACGTTCTTCTTCCAGCCTTGATAACTTCCTTTTCAATGGGCTTTCAGGTTCCTGCATTATGTTACATAAAATCAGCCTGCCTCAGTGGATGTGGCAAAAATTCTGCAGTTAAAATTTGATACATTTAATAGTATGTGAATTATAACTTAATTTTTTTTTTTTTTTTTTTTTTGAGACAGAGCCTCAAGCTGTCCCCCTGGGTAGAGTGCCATGGCATTACAGCTCACAGCAACCTCCAACTCCTGGGCTCAAGCGAGTCTCCTGCCTCTGCCTCCCAAGTAGCTGGGACCACAGGCGCCCGCCACAACGCCCGGCTATTTTTTGGTTGCAGCCGTCATTGTTGTTTGGCGGGTCCGGGCTGGGGATTCGAACCCGCCACCTTAGGTGTACATGGCTGGCGCCTTAGCCGGTTGAGCCACAGGCGCCGAGCCTATAACTTAATTTTTAAAGAAGCATCCTAATACTTATCAAATGATTATAATGTATATTAGAAGGGATTAAGGAATTATGATATAGTAAGACATTTAATCTAGTATGATAATATTTACCAAAAAGATTTATGATAATAGAAGCAGCTAATATTTAGTAAAGTATGGATAAGTTTAGTGATTTGACTCAATTCTCACATCTAGGAATGAAACTTATAAGATTCAAAAATCATATGTGTCTGGTCCAACATTCATGCCTTTCCTCACTAAAACATGATAAGGAGAGTAAGTGAACATATACTAGAATCAGCCATGTGAAAAACTACTGCTTCTTACACACTAATGTCTCTTTCACACACACACACACACACACACACAGGGTACAGAATAGAAAACAGACTATCATGTAATATAATAAGAAATGATACAGGATCTTAACACAATGAAGTCCCTCTATACACAGGGAAGCCTTCATTGAAAAGATGAATTGGATTTGGATAGCCAAAGTAAAGTATTTTTTTGCAGAGAAAATGAAATTAGCTTGACTGAAGCGGTGAAATGATCTTGGACACAGCTGGAGAGGTTTTAAAGTCAGATTTGAATTGGCCTGTGATATGTTTCAAATATAGGTCAATAAATTAGGCCCAGGGCAGTAGCTGAAGACTAGAGGGTGATGAGGGTTCCTGCCTTCCTAGCCTCCATTCTTGCCATCAGTGGATAGAAATGTAGTATAATGATTAACACACATGGGCTTCAGAGTTTAGAAAAACCTGGTTTGACACTTGGCCCTGCCACTCCCTGGCTATTTCACTTTCTTAGTCCATCTGGTCTTTTACTGGAACAAAATACCATAGACTAGGTGACTTCGCAAAGTTACAGTTATGAAGTAGCAATGAAAATAATCTTACGGTTGGGGGTCACCACAACATGAGGAGCTATATTAAAGGGTTATGGTATTAGGAGGCATTAGCAAGATTGAGAACCAGTGCTCTAAAGTCTCTGTTATAAGGGTACTAATCCCACTCAATAGAGTTCCACCCTCATTACCTAATAGATGCCCAAAGGCATGACCCTCCCAATACCATGAGATTGAGGTTAGTATTTCAATAGGTGAAATTGAGGGGACACACAAACATTTAGTCTATAACAATGACCATGAGAAAATTACATAAACTCACTCATCATAAAAAGAGAAAATAATAACAGTACAGATATTATGAGGAATAATAGGATTCTTTTGTGTAAAAGCCCACAACAAGGTAGGATCTCTGGAATGCACTAGTTGCTGTTACTACTGTGTTTCCCCGAAAATAAGACATTGTCTTATATTTACTTTTTCTCAAGAAGACACACTAGGGCTTATTTTCAGGGGATGTCTTATTTTTATTAAATATAATACAACAATCTACATTTATTCAAATACAGTTAAGTCATCTTCTTCTGGAACCTGACAGGGGGAGCCGACCTTGTTGGTGGGGCTGGTGCTAGTGAAGCATGAACTCCTTTCTCCTAGCCGTTCCCAAGTGCGCAACAGGATGCCTGCGACAGAGGTTACCACACACGTACCCGCACAAGTGTGAATGGCTCGGAAAAAGGAGCTGTGGCAGATAAAAGGTATTCCAGTCTTCTTTACTGCTCCATGCTGAAATGCAGGGCATGGCTATGGAGATACGCTGCATAGCCATGCCCATCACAAGATCTTATTATCAGAGTAGGGGTTATATTTAACAAATGCATAGAAATCCTGCTAGGGCTTATTTTTGGGGTAGGTCTTATTTTAGGGGAAACACGGTATATCAGGGGTCCTCAAACTTTTTAAACAGGTGGCCAGTTCACTGTCCCTCAAACCATTGGAGGGCCGGACTACAGGCCCTGGGGATGAGTAAGCTGCTAAGTAGGACAGGCAGTGGCAGCAAAAACACCCGACGGGCGGATAAATGTCCTAGGTGGACTGCATGTGGCCTGCAGGCTGTAGTTTGAGGATGCCTGTGGTATATTATGTATATGCTGTTATTATTAGTTACTATTATCAATATTAATAAAAATAATGTCCAGAAGGGCAAGATTATCTGCCAAAAACTGAAGAGACGATTACATTGTAAACTTTTAAAAGTCAGATGGGGCAAAAGATGTTCTTACAATTGATGTCTCCTTTTTTTTCTATTTCTTTTCTGTTCAATTAATACAAATCCAAGAGGGACAAATAAAGGTGTCATACAACACCATTCCTCTACTAGTTTTCCCTAAGCAACTAAATCTTTCTGAATGTTGCTTTATTTGGGAGCTATTTGATAATTTACAGGAGTCCTTCAGTCAGAAATGATTGCCACAGGCGTGGTGAAAGCTTGATAATGGGGCAGGGCACAGTCTTCTACAGTTTGCTGCCCTCTCCAGTTTCCTGACTACAGTGCAAACAGAATGTAATCAATTACCTCTTAACAAGTTGAGCAATTGGGTACAAGAACAGGAAACAAAGAGAGCACTTGTTGTAGAATGGTAATTATCTGTTGTAACCTGAACAAAACACCATTAATATGGACTATCATGTGGGAATAAATTATCCTTCATAATTGGTATTATAAAAAGTTTTTCCACTGTTCATTTGTATCTTAGAGTCAAAAGAAATATCCCATGCAATGGTTTATAATAGCAGCTTATCCTGAAGTTTGGAACTGACCAATAAGTCTGTAATCTGCTTCACTGCAAAGATATCAACTGAGTTTGCAGTAGGAGTGAATGGGGAAGGAGGAGAGAAGTAATGCGTATTTAACCCTACTTTGCTGGCAAGGAGCTATAACCACATTATCTCTTTTTGTTCTTGCATAATATTACACAGCTGGTTTTACTAACCCTATTTTACATAAGAGGATAGCTGCCTTAAGAGTTTAAATTAACTTAAGGACACACTACTAGTAAATCTAAGCCCAAAGTACGTGATTATGAAGGCTCAGGTTATTCATCCACCTACATCAAGTTCATCCTAAGATGAATACAAGGGAGAAGAAGAAAAGAGATTCAACTCACTTTTGACAGCCCACTTGGAAATCATGAAATAGGAGCTTTGAAATTTCCAAAGCTAGATTCTATATTGCTCTCTTTTAGTATTTTGTCCTTAATATGAAATCATTATATATTGAAAATATGACTTGAAGACTTATAGTGCATCTAAAACTATTACGTACATAGTATTTGCAAAAGTTAATCTACTAAATGAAATGCCCTGACCTACACAAGATATACACTTTTAGATTAAAGCTGAATTTACAAAATAGAAAGAATGAGAGACCTGAGGTGAAGGCCAGGTCATACCTAAATTGACCAGACCAGCTATGTGGTCTCAGCCCTAGCCTCACTGACTCCATCTTATTGTTTAAAAAATATTTCTTTTTATGTTAGGGTAACATCTTACTAAAGGTCTTCCATTAAAAAAAATACACCCTATAATATGTGTAGAGTGTAATTAACCATTGTGTAAAATGTATCTTAGGAGTTCTTTCCTCTGAAAGAAAATAAGCCATTTTCTTTCAGAAATTGGCTCAAAGCCTCTCTGCAAGATTGAATTCTAAAGCAGCCATTTTGTAAAGGAGCTTACTTCTAAAACAAAAGTTCTCTTTGAAAGCACATACAGTTAGCTTTAAAGCAGCTTTGCTTAGCACTTTTAATATAAGTTGCCAATGTTCTTTTCATTGCTAATCTTTTTATGCAAGAGGTCTTTAATTTTTCAAGACCACAGAATACAAAGGGAGCAGTAAGCAAACTTGCTGGTGTTTTGTTTTTACCTTAAGGCAGTTGAACAGAAGCAGAGGGAAGAAAATAGGGCTGAGATTTAGATAATAATGAAGTCTTGCATGTCATAATGGGAAGACTTAAATATCAGACAAGTGTGTATACAAAGGCTAAGTGGAGTCTCAAAGGACATTGTAGTATGTCAGGCCCCAAGTCTTAGAACACCCTCAGCTTAGATGACTCTTCTGAGATAACTCTGGGCTAAAAGCCAAAATTAGAAACTTTATATATAGGTAATATCAACGACTTCAATTTAATCTATAAGTAATTCCCTCTCCAAAACCTTAATATATTTCCTCTAAAAAACTAGCACAGTATTAAAAAGCAATATCATAGGGTGGCGACTGTGGCTCAAAAGGGTAGGGCACCAGCCCCATATGCCGGAGGTGGCAGGTTCAAACCCAGCCCTGGCCAAAAAAAAAAAAAAGCAATATCATAGAATTCTGTATCCAATGAAGTAGAAAACATTTCTTTACTCAGCATATATCACTGATAGGGTGTTTTGTTAGAAAATACAGTATGAACTAAATAATGAACAGGACAATGCTACTAAGAGGTTAAATGGAGAAAAGAGATATTTACGATAAATACAGTATTTTTGGTGTAACTCAAACACAAATTAATCATAAAAATGTAAAAATCAAAAGAAATACAAAGTGAAATAACATCCTCTTAGTTGTGATGGTCAATACACAAATATGTAAATTTTAAATAAATAAGTCTTTCAAACCTTTACTAAGTACAGGCCTATTAGTTATTTAGGCAGTTGCTAAGCAACATTCCCTTCTGTAGGGCTAAGGTGCATGAAATTAGCAAGTTTTCAGAGAAAGATAAATTAAACAAAAAATTAGAGAACAAGAGAAAGAAAAAAAGTATTAACTTGCTAATTAGGCTGTAAGAGAGGCTTAGTGACTTTTAGCAACAGTAGTTAAGCATTGCATTTCCCACTAGCACCAAATGAGATGATACTTCAGCACATTAATATTTTAATTTTATTGAAACAGTGATCATTATACTCACTTCTACACTCAAAAGCTTAATTACCTAATTGGGTTATTGGATCAGGATACTTGGTGTAGCCTGATTCAATACCCCACTTACCACTTCTAATAGTGATCTCCATAGATCTCTTCTCCAAGAATAATGTAATTTTTTTTTTTTTCAAATCACCAGTTTTAAGGTATGTCATACCTCATATTTTGTGCTTTCAAAATAGTGTTTTACCATGAAAGAAGTAAAACTACAGTTTGATGATTCTGCTTAGAAACTACTAGATTTGGCCAGGTGTGGTGGCTCATGCCTGTAATCCTAGCACTCTGGAAGGCTGAGGTAAGAGGATCAGTTGTGTCCAATGAGCTTGAGGTTGCTGTGAGCTATGATGCCATAGCACTCTACCAAGGGCAACTGAGACTTTGTCTCTAAAGAAAAAAAAAAAGAAACTACTAGATTTCTAAACTAATCTTTCACAAGACTGCCAAGAATACACAATGAGGAAAGGATAGTCTTATCCATAAATGGTGCTGGGAAAACTAGATCTCCACATGCAAGACAATGAAATTAAGTGGTTATCCTACACCAGGGGTCCTCAAACTTCTTAAACAGGGGGCCAGTTCACTGTCCCTCAGACTGTTGGAGGGCTGGACTGTGGGCCCCTGGATGAGTCAGCTGCTAAGCAGGACAGGCAGCAGTGGCAAAAACACCCAGCGGGCCGAATAAATGTCCTCAGTGGGCCGCATGTGGCCTGCGGGCCATAGTTTGATGATGCCTGTCCTACACCATAACAAATATTAACTTGAAATGGATCAACAACTTAAGTCTAAGGCCTGAAACCATAAAACTCCTAGAAGAAAATGCATGTTATAGAAGAATAGCTCCTTCATACCTATCTTGGCTAAAGTGTATGAAATAAGCAGGTTTTTAGGCACTTTTAAAAATCTGTCTTTATTCTGGGATAGCAGAATAAGGACTTTTTTTTTTTTTTTTTTTTGAGATAGGATTTCACTCTTGCTCCAGGCTAGAGTGCCATGGCATCAGTCTAGCTCCACAGCAACCTCAAACTCCTATATTCAAGTAATCCTTATGCCTCAGCCTCCCAAGTAGTTGGTACTATAGGCACATGCCACAATGCCCCACTAGATTTTCTCTATTTTTAAGACAGAGATGGGGCCTCACTCTTGCTCAGGCTGGTATCAAACTCCTGAGCTTACGGGATCTTTATTTGTTTGTACTAACAACACAGCTTTATTAAGTGGCTCATTTAAATGTGAAGATAATTCGTGCTTTTTTTTTTTTTTTGAGACAGAGTCTCACTATGTCACCCTCAGTAGAGTACTGTAGCATCACAGCTCACAGCAACCTCAAACTCCTGGGCTTAAGTGATTCTCTTGCCTCAGTCTCTCGAGTAGCTGGGACTACAGGCACCCACCACAATGCCTGGCTACTTTCTGGTAGCAGTTGGCCTTGTTGTTTAGTGGGCCAGGGCTGGACTTGAACCATCCAATATGGCCAGCCCCCTACTCACTGAGCTACGGGTGCTAAGCCCAGTTTCTCAATCTTCGCATTATTATTTTAGGATGGATAATTCTTTTTTTTTTTTTTTTTTTTTTACAGAGCCAAGGTCTTGCTCTGCCGTTCAGGCTAGAGTGCCCAGCAGATGGATGATTCTTCATTGTGAACCATGAACATACAGTATATTGAAACTATTACGAGGAGTTATTTTTCATCCCCAATTGATTTCTAACCATTAGACTCTTTAAAATACTTTTTATGATTTTGGAACCTACCAATATTATCTCACAACTTACAAATGAATCATTGAATTAATATTTATAAAGAACTTCTCAAAGTAATCGAGAAGGTTCTTGCCCTCAGATTACACCCTAAACATTCTTGTATACATACATTCTTAAATTAGGAAATCAAAAATCAGTTCTCAGATGTCACCTGTGGGTGTCTCACTGTTATAGGTACTGATTATATACGTCAGGATTATTCATATGTTGGAATATACTTTATTCAAATTCATCAATCAGCTCTGTACAGCAGCATCCATGGATTTCACAGACAGGATTATAAAGTGTTTTCAGATTCTTAAGTTGTTTTTAACAGATGGTCCACTGATGAATTTATCATAAAAAAGATAATCATAGGGGCAGTGCCTGTGGCTCAGTGAGTAGGGCACTGGCCCCATATACTGAGGGTGGCGGATTCAAACCCGGCCCCGGCCAAAACTGCAACAAAAAATAGCCAGGCGTTGTGGTGGGTGCCTATAGTCCCAGCTACTCGGGAGGCTGAGGCAAGAGAATTGCCTGAGCCCAGGAGTTGGAGGTTGCTGTGAGCTGTGACGTCACAGCTGTGACTCCCTACTGAGGGCAACAAACTGAGACTCTGTCTGTAAAAAAAAAAATAATAATAATAATTATATTTATTCAAAAATATACTGTTGCATGAGTTCTCAGATTATTGGAACTGGCTTTAGAGATTACTATCTAATTGCTGATTCTCAGATGGGAGATGAAAGCCTAAGTCTTAGCTAATTGAAAAAGAAAACATAAATTACATTCTAAAAAATAAGGGGAAGAGAAGAGGGAGGAAATAGAAAAAGAAGAAAGAAAATTCAAAGCCAAGAGAAAAAAAAGTAATGCCTTTAATGGGGCATGGCGGAGTGTGACAAACCAAAGCCTCATAAACCGCAGATCTCAGGCCCTGAGATCCATGTAGAACAAGAATAAGGGAGGTTTGGGGTATAATTTTATTACTCTGAACAAAATTGGTGCTTCCCATCAGGTGGAAATTGTTGAGAGACTTGTAAAAGCAGGTGACAATGGGCACACAGAGCCACCCTGGGCAGTGGTAGAAATAATTCTAGGTTGATGTTTTGTATCACTTGATTAACTTGAGTTGTTCTTTGGTGGGAGGGGAAGGATGTGCTGAGCACATTTTAAACTTTTTATTTCTGAAAGTTTTTTTTTGTTTAATATGGGGCTTTTTAGGTATAATTTAAAATACGATAATAAAATAGAAAAATAAAAGGTCTATCCAGAAAAACACAGTGGTTGACTTTTAGATAAAAGCTTTCTGTTCAAGCTTAAGGCATTCTAATACGTAACTGAACAGTCTGATAAGAGGACATTTGTATGAGAATAGGACTATATAATATTTTTAAGTTAAGAGCACAAATTATTGGCTTGGTTCCTGTAGCTCAGTGGCTACGGTGCTGGTCACATACACAGGAGCTGTGTTCGAACTTGGCCCAGGCCTTCCAAACAACAATGACAACTACAACAAAAACATAGCCAGGCATTGTGGTAGGTGCCTGTACTCCCATCTACTTGGGAGACTGAGGCAAGAGAATTGCTTAAGCCCAAGAGTTTGAGGTTGCTGTGAGCTGTGAAGCTACAGCACTCTACTGAGGGTGACAGACTGGAACTCTGTCTGAAAAGAAAAAAAAAAAGCACAAATTAACTTCACATTTAAATGAGCCACTTAATAAAGCTGTGTTGTTAGTACAAACAAAGATAAGTTATTGATGGGCTTAAAAACAATTAAAATGCTAAAAGGTAATTGCTATAACTTTACTTTTTCAGGTGAGACTTCAGTGAGATTCAAGAGAACACATAGTTGCTGAGTATTACTTATGTATAGTGCAAAGTGCTAAATATCTGGGGTACTGGAATGAAAAACAAAAGAAACTCAGATTTTTATCAATTAGGAATAAGCAGAAACTTCAACACATAATGAAAACAAATGAGTTAATCTCACAATTCCCACAAAACCTCAAATACCTTTTAATCTCTGTTTTTAAGTGTCTTTGACTTGACCCTTTCTTTTTAAAAACCTCACTGCCTTTACCTCTAACAGTCCCTCTTTCCCAAGACCCCGAGCCTTTGTTTAACAGGTGCAGAAAACAAGATCCTTAGAAGTGGAATGCTTACTTCAGGATTCTAGGAAATGACAGTTGGAATTCAGACTCATGCAAGAGCTGTACAGGCCCTCTGGGGTCCTCTAATTCAACTACTTATGTCAAAGGCCCCACATCATAGTGGCAAAATTAGAATGTGAACCAGCAGTCTTAACTCTTAAGCAAGGCTCCTAATAGAAGTTAAAAAGATGCCTTGCCTTTGGTCTGTGTCTAGAACATGGTTATTCCGACTCTCCCACTTTGCACAGCTAAACTCTTGAAGCTAAATAAGGTAGAAAGAATCTAACTCCAGTCCCTTTTAGACTGAAGAAGCTCTAGGCTTGAAGGGGGATGTCAGAGGGGTCCCTGTGGCTTCCCTGGTTTCAGCTTGCTATAGATGCCAGAAAAAGGTCAGAAATGAATTAGTCTTTACTACTGGAATGTATGAGCTAGGCTTAGTAGTAATTTGACTCCCTATACTTAATGTAAAATCAGGCTTTTGTTACAAATATAATTTTAGGCAATTCATTCTCTTTATTGAGAATGTCACAGAGAAACTAGACCTGAAAAGGTATTGGCATAGGCAAGAAAAAGAGAAAATTAAGGAAAAAAATTTTTCCCTCAATGAATCCCCAATAAAAAAAAAATTTGTGACCAGCCTGAGGAACAGTGAGACCCCACTTCTACTAAAAATAGAAAAACTAGCGGGATGTCATGGTGGGCATCTGTAGTCCCAGCTACTCAGGAGGCTGAGGCAAAAGGATCACCTGAGCCCAGGATTTTGAAGTTACTGTGAACTATGATGATACCACAGCCCTCTACCCATGGCGACAGAGTGAGATTCTGTCTCAAAAAAAAAAAAAAAATGTATATATATATCTGGAAGACCTAGGCCCACTATTCAGTCATGAAAATCTCACTTTTTCACAAGTTTGAGACCAACTCTGAGCTAGAGTGAGACCTCAACTCTAAAAATAGCTGGGCATTGTAGGGGGAGCCTATGGTTCCAGCAACATGGGAGGCTGAGGCAAGAGAATCGCTTAAGCCCAAGAGTTTGAGGTTGCTGTGAGCTATTACCCCACAGCACTCTACCAGAGGTGTCAAAATGAGACTTTGTCTCAAACAATAAATAAATAGATAGATAAAATAAAATAAAATGAAATTTACAAAAGCATTTACATTGAGTCTATTATGGCCATAATCATATTCTTGGTGAAAAGGGCACATTTATGACTTTGACTTAAAATGTATAAAAGAAAATTATATAACCAAAACGTATGCACCCCGGTAATATTCTGAAGTGAAAACCAAAACGTATGCACCCCGGTAATATTCTGAAGTGAAAAACAATTCAGAAAAATATGAAATAATACAAATTTTAAAGCAAACAAAAAAGAGACAGAAAGTTTTATTTCAAGTTCATTGGTGGAACCTATAAATCTATCACTCATTTCCTGGTTGCTTACACTCTCAAGGGTCTACTCTATTTTCTGAGCTGAAACTTTGAATAGCTAATGGAAAAATATTTAGAATAGTATTTATCCAGTATGATGGGTATCTGGCATCTGTTCATAATTCCCTTCAGTAACTTATATGGTTGTAAAAAGAATAATCTAATCTCACTTTTTATGAAATAAATGTTCTTTGCTTAGCAAAACATGGTAAGGCTTGCTTTGTCCTAGTGTTTTATAAATAAGGGTGCCCTTCCATAACATTCTTTAGCCTCACACATATGTACCACCAGGTTTGGAAGTGTTTTACATGATTTCCTGCCAAGCAATTCATTCATAAAATCAGCGAACAAAATATAAAAACAAAAACATGAGGTCAATGTTATTACCATTGACAAAACTGGGAGTTTTATATTTAAGTGGCGGAAATCTGTTAAATAAGCTTATGCCACCTATTTGCAATACCACCTCAAAGCTGCAGAGGCTCAAATTAATAAAGGCAAACTACTATGTGCTGATTGATGCTGGACTTACTGTGAGCAGCCCACAATATGACATTTACTGTACTTCTCAAAGTCTCATTCCCACTTAGTTTCTTTCTCTTTGCGGACTGCACATCATTGTTGACATCAGTATACTTCTGAGACGTCTGTTATATTTAGCCTAGGAGAAGCATTATTCAGGAGGTAAACTCGCTAGAGGAAAACCTGAAATGGCAGAGAGAGCCAAGTATAGCTTTGGAGTAATCTGTACCCTTCCTCCCTTTCCTTTAGCAAAGCTTGCCAGGAGTTAGCTCCAGTAATACTCTATTAGAGCAAGGTATGGCCTTTGGAGCAAAGGTAGTCTTTTGAGTTGAAAGACCTAGGAGTGTGGCTCAAGGAACTCACCTCACACAATTCACTTGTGAATTACATGTAATTCTGAAATCTGAGCCCACCAGATTTAAATTCCTTTTAAAACAGTGAAGTATAGTTTTTACAAAGTTAAGCTCAGTGTAAGATATAGTTTGACTAGGTAAAGAGGTTATTGCACTTCAAGAAAAACAGCTTGCTACTTTTCAAGTAACAGTCTTTTTTTTTTTTTTTTTTTTTTTTTTTTGAGACAGAGCCTCCAGCTGTCCCCCTGGGTAGAGTGCCGTGGCATCACAGCTCACAGCAACCTCCAACTCCTGGGCTCAAGCGAGTCTCCTGCCTCTGCCTCCCAAGTAGCTGGGACCAAAGGCGTCCGCCACAACGCCTGGCTATTTTTTGGTTGCAGCCGTCATTGTTGTTTGGCGAGTCCGGTATGGGGATTCGAACCCGCCACCTTAGGTGTACGTGGCTGGCGCCTTAGCCACTTGAGCCACAGGCGCCGAGCCTCAAGTAACAGTCTTATCCTATTTAATATTATGCAAGTTATTACCTTTTCATAACTGAGATGCCAATCAATGATAAGGCCATTCTGTGTTTTGACACAAGCATTAATAGAATTTTTGCTACTCTAAATGCCTCCATATATAACAGAATTAGCAATAATAAAGTTTCTTTTCTTTTCTTTTCTTTTCTTTTTGAGACAGAGTTTCAAGCTGTTGCCCTGGGTAAAGTGCCATAGCATCACAGCTCACAGCAATCTCTAACTCTTGGGTTTAAGCGATTCTCTTGTCTCAGCCTCTCAAGTAACTGGGCGCCCAGCTGTTTTTTTGTGGCAGTTGTCATTGTCGTTTAGCAGGCCCAGGCCAGGCTAGAACCTGCCAGTCTTGGTGTATGTGGCTGGCGCTATAACCACTGTGCTGTGGGCATCAAGTCAGCAATAATGAAGTTTCATTACTTTTAGAAGCAACTCATTAGAAAACAAAACAAAGTGGTAAATTTAATTTCCATTTGCTAAAGAAAAATAACAAATTTCTAAAATCACCAATATTACCTTTATAAATCAATTATCAAAACAAAATAGAAATGTTTTCTGTTATTCACATTTCTGTGCAGTCATTAAAATAAATTGTTTAAGTGTTTCTTCATAGGTTTCACATTTACTATAGATAAATGTTTTTGTAACACACTGTATATGAAGCAAAAGCATTCCCTGGCCTCAGCATGCCTACGACAAGCTGCTGGAGTCATCCAAGAAAAGGAAAGTGGACCATTTAATTTCTTAGCAAAAAGAAAGGGCAAAAAATTGAGTATCAGAGATTCATATATCTGACTGCTATGAAGTTGGACTTCTGATGCTAACTTGCAGCCTTTGTTTTGTGCTTTTCTACTCAGATTTGAAGTAATGAAAACCACAGAAGCAATTCCCTATATTCTTAAAACCTTCTACATTCTTCAGAGACCTTACCAGCTATGTTTCTTTCTTTCTTCTTCTTCTTCTTCTTTTTTTTTTTCGGAGCAGAATCTCATTTTGTCACCCTTGGTGTAGTGCCATGGTATCATAGCTCATAGCAACCTCAAACTCTTAGGTTCAAGCAATTCTTTTGCCTTAGCCTCCCAAGTAGCATGACTACAGGCACCTGTCACAATGCCTGGCTATTTTTTTTTTTTTTT
>NW_003852411.1:18468523-18472303 GCF_000181295.1 Otolemur garnettii
GCCTTAGCCACTTGAGCCACAGGGGCCAAGCCACGCCTGGCTATTTTTAGAGACAAGGTCTCATTCTGCTTCAAGCTGGTCTTGAACCTGTGAGCTCAGACAATCCACCCACCTTGGCCTCTCAGAGTCCAAGGATTGCAGGTGTGATCTAACACACGCAGTCCAGCTATATTTCTTTTCTTTTCTTTTTTCTTTTTTATTTTTTTTTTGAGATATGGTCACACATTGTTGCCCAGGCTGGAGTGTAGTGGCATTATCACTGCAACCTTAAACTGCTGGCATCAAGTGATCTTCCCACCTCAGCCTCCCGAGTAGTTGGAACTATAGGTGCATACCACTACCCTAATTTTTCACATTTTGTAGAGATTGGGGTCTCATCATTGTCTGGGCTGGTCTTAAACTCCTGGCCTCAAGCAATCCTCCTGTCTCAGCCTCCCAAAGTGAGAGGATTATGGGTATGAGCCACTGTAAATGGCTTGTTACTTTGTGATTCTCAGAGTTAACATTTCCAAGTAAAAGTTTACAAAAGTATAATCAATAAATCAAAAAGTGAAAAATTAAAAAAAGTGAACAATTGCTTACCAAACTATTAAACTACAATATATAATTAATTGAAAGGTAAATTCTAGTGGATGGCAACTTAAAAGGGGAGTTTTAAGTCTTGGATAAAAATTACCAATAGCACAAATTGGGTTAAGTTAAACCTTAGAAAAACTAGCCAATGAATTCCAATGTCATTTGATTACATTATTATGATCTGCAATTTCTCTGATAATTTAAAATCTTGCTCACGTAAACCCAAGATTTTTAATAATGGTAGAGATTAATTTCTTAAACTATACAAGGGAAAAAAAAATCCCAACTTCTTGGGGCCCTGCAGAATGGCTCCCGCAACGAAGGGTGGCGAGCAGAAGAAAGGCTGATCTGCCATCAATAAGGCAGGTGGGTGACTCGAGAATACACTATCAATATTCATAAGTAAGCGCATCCATGGAGTGGGCTTCAAGAAGCGTGCCCCTTGGGCATTCAGAGAGATCCGGAAACTTGCCATGAAAGAGATGGGAACTCCAGATGTGTGCATTGATACCAGGCTTAACAAAGTTGTCTGGGCCAAAGGCATAAGGAATGTCCCATATCGTGTCCCTGTGCGGTTATCTAGAAAATGCAGTGAAGATGATGATTCGCCAAACAAGCTCTATACTTTGGTTACCTATGTACCTGTTACCACTTTCAAAAATCTACAGAGAGTCAACGTGGATGAGAACTAACTGGTGATTGTCAGACACATCAAATAAAATTATAAAATCACCAAAAAAAAAGTCCCAACTTTTTGTTTAAAACAGGATTGTCAAAAGGTGGAAAATGAGACAGGTATAAAAAAATTTATTCTCTTCACTAAGGTAATAAAATTGGACTGCTACACAACTGGAGAAAGTAATGAAAATAAAGCACAGTATATTTTCATTATAGCATCAGTGGAAATGATGCAGCCTCTGACTGGATATGTGGCCCTGCTCCAGGGAGGCACCATCCCCCCACACCCAGGTGGAGGGAACATGATTCTCATCTTTAAGTCCTCTTAAAGCCCTCCATGTATGGAAGTTTTAAAATGTGATTTTGCTCTATGAGTTTCTATCACTATATAACAAATTACCATAAACTCGGCAACAACACCCACTTATTCTTTCACAGCTCTGTAGATCCGGAGTTCCAAATGGGCTCTGCTGGACTCAGCTCTGGGTAGATTAAGGCAGAAATAAAGATGCCTGCTGGCCTGGGCTCCTATCTGGAAGCTCTGGGGAAGAATTCAAGCTCTTTCAAGTTGCTGGCAGAAGTTAGTTCCTTGAGGTTGGAGGAACTTGGCCAGTTTCCTTGCTAGCTGTCATCAGGGAGCTGCCCTCAGCTCCTCAAGGCTACCTGCCTTCTTTCTTGTGTGGTTTCTCCCATTTTCCAATCTCTCTGACTTTTCCTTCTGCCATTAGCCAAATAAAGCACTCTGCTTTTTATTTTATTTTATTTTTTTTTTTGAGATAGAGCCTCAAGCTGTCCCTCTGGGTAGAGTGCCGTGGCATTACAGCTCACAGCAACCTCCAACTCCTGGGCTTAAGCGAGTCTCCTGCCTCCGCCTCCCAAGTAGCTGGGACCACAGGCGTCTGCCACAACGCCTGGCTATTTTTTGGTTGCAGCTGCCATTGCTGTTTGGCGGGTCCGGACTGGGGATTCAAACCCGCCACCTTAGGTGTACATGGCTGGCGCCTTAGCCAGTTGAGCTATAGGCGCCGAGCCAAGCACTCTGCTTTTAAGGTTCACATGATTTGATCAGGACCAGGACCACTCAAATAATCCAGCTGAATCTCCCTATTTTAAGGTCAGCTGTGCCATATAACATGGGATAGTCACAAAAAGTGATAGTTCATCATATTCACAGGTTCCAGGGAATACATCTTGGGTAGGGTAGGAAGGAGGGATAGATACTTAAGAAATTATGCCTATCACATTTACTAAAAATTTAAGGTAAACAAAACAAAATAACAGAAGCCAAATGGTGCTGTGAACTTGTCCAAATGTATAGCAAAGATATTCTAAATTCCTAATACTTGGATGAGTAACATATGCAAATGGAACGAAATACAAAGGTATAAAGATAAATGGTAAAAAGTAACACTCTTTCTAATACTGTCCCACAGCCCCAGTTCTGCTTCCTAGGAATAACAACTGTTCACTAGTTTCTCATGTCTCTTTTCAGAGGCATCCATCCATATTTATTAAAGCATATATAGGGGAAGAGGGGATTTATCTATTCTTGAAGGTTTGGTAGAAGTTCCCAATTAAATCACCCAGGCCAGGCATTTGGGGTGGGGGGTTACTTTGTGATAAATGCTTTAGATTTTCAAATTATCTGAAGTTAGTATTGATCATTTCTATTTTCCTAGAAAATCATCCCATTTCTTCCAAGATCTGAAATTAATTTGCATAAGATTGAGCAAAGTATTTTCTTATGATTCTCTTATTCTTCTCTATTTCTATCATTTCTCCATCATTTCTGTTTCTGATCTCTTCCCTACCTGCCTTTCAATTTTATAAGTTGATATAAAATATATCTATTTAATGTCTTTTATAGAAAGAATCAATATTTATTTATTAATCTAATCAATGTGCCTTTTCTAATTTATAAACTTTTATCTTTATTCCCCTCTTTGATTTTTTTAGGATTTTTACTGAATATTTTTCTAACTTTTTGAGTTAGGTATTTAATTCAGTTATTCAGCACAATCTTTCTTCATTTGGATAGATATTTCTGAACTCTGTTTTATCTCTGCCCATAAATTCTGATATATAATGCTTTCATTATGCTTTCTTTCTATATTTTCTGTAACTTGTTTGGTTTCCTCTATAATCTAAGACTTATTTAGGTAGAAATTTTAAATGAACAAGTAATCCCATTTCACTGTGGGCAAGGGACTTGAACAGAAACCTCTCTGAAGAAGATAGGCGTATGGGTGGTGCCTGTGGCTAAGTGGGTAGGGCACTGCCCCATATACCAAGGGTGGTGGGTTCAAACCCTGCCCTGGCTAAATTGCAACAAAAAAATAGCCAGGCATTGTGGTGGGTGCCTGTAGTCCCAGCTACTCAGGAGGCTGAGGCCAGATAATTGCCTGAGCCCAAGAATTGGAGGTTGCTGTGAGCTGTGTGATGCCACGGCACTCTACCAAGGGTGATAAAGTGAGACTCCATCTCTACCAAAAGAAGAAGAAGAAGAAGGAGAAGAAGAAGGAGAAG